>NW_027258242.1:0-91118 GCF_045791955.1 Oncorhynchus clarkii lewisi | reverse complement strand
TTGTTGTACCTGTCTTTCTGTCTTTCTGTCCCTATCAGTGTCGGTCACTGTTGTACCTGTCTTTCTGTCCCTATCAGTGTCGGTCAGTGTTATACCTGTCTTACTGTCCCAATCAGTGTCGGTCAGTGTTGTACCTATCTTTCTGTCCCTATCAGTGTCTGTCAGTTTTGTGCCTGTCTTTCTGTCCATATCAGTGTCCGTCAGTTCTGTACATGTCTTTCTGTCCCTATCAGTGTCGGTCAGTGTTGTACCTGTCTTTCTGTCCCTATCAGTGTCGGTCAGTGTTGTACCTGTCTTTCCATCTTTCTGTCCCCATCAGTGTCGGTCAGTGTTGTACCTGTCTTTCTGTCCCTATCAGTGTCTGTCAGTGTTGTACCTGTCTTTCTGTCTTTCTGTCCCTATCAGTGTCGGTCAGTGTTGTACCTGTCTTTCTGTCCCTGTCAGTGTCGGTCAGTGTTGTACCTGTCTTTCTGTCCCTATCAGTGTCGGTCAGTGTTGTACCTGTCTTTCTGTCCCTATCAGTGTCGGTCAGTGTTGTACCTGTCTTTCTGTCCCTATCAGTGTCGGTCAGTGTTGTAACTGTCTTCCTGTCTTTCTGTCCCTGTCAGTGTCGGTCAGTGTTTTACCTGTCTTTCTGTCCCTGTCAGTGGCGGTCAGTGTTGTACCTGTCTTTCTGTCCCTATCAGTGTCGGTCAGTGTTGTACCTGTCTTTCTGTCCCTATCAGTGTCGGTCAGTGTTTTACCTGTCTTTCTGTCCCTATCAGTGTCGGTCAGTGTTGTACCTGTCTTCCTGTCTTTCTGTCCCTGTCAGTGTCGGTCAGTGTTGTACCTGTCTTTCTGTCCCTGTCAGTGTCGGTCAGTGTTGTACCTGTCTTTCTGTCCCTATCAGTGTCGGTCAGTGTTGTACCTGTCTTTCTGTCCCTATCAGTGTCGGTCAATGTTGTACCTGTCTTTCTGTCCATATCAGTGTCGGTCAGTTCTGTACATGTCTTTCTGTCCCTATCAGTGTCGGTCAGTGTTGTACCTGTCTTTCTGTCCCTATCAGTGTCGGTCAGTGTTGTACCTGTCTTTCTGTCCCTATCAGTGTCGGTCAGTGTTGTACCTGTCCTTCTGTCCCTATCAGTGTCGGTCAGTGTTGTACCTGTCTTTCTGTCCCTATCAGTGTCGGTCAGTGTTGTACCTGTCTTTCTGTCCCTATCAGTGTCGGTCAGTGTTGTACCTGTCTTTCTGTCCCTATCAGTGTCGGTCAGTGTTGTACCTGTCTTTCTGTCCCTATCAGTGTCGGTCAGTGTTGTACCTGTCTTCCTGTCTTTCTGTCCCTGTCAGTGTCGGTCAGTGTTGTACCTGTCTTTCTGTCCCTGTCAGTGTCGGTCAGTGTTGTACCTGTCTTTCTGTCCCTATCAGTGTCGGTCAGTGTTGTACCTGTCTTTCTGTCCCTATCAGTGTCGGTCAATGTTGTACCTGTCTTTCTGTCCATATCAGTGTCGGTCAGTTCTGTACATGTCTTTCTGTCCCTATCAGTGTCGGTCAGTGTTGTACCTGTCTTTCTGTCCCTATCCGTGTCGGTCAGTGTTGTACCTGTCTTTCTGTCCCTATCAGTGTCGGTCAATGTTGTACCTGTCTTTCTGTCCATATCAGTGTCGGTCAGTTCTGTACATGTCTTTCTGTCCCTATCAGTGTCGGTCAGTGTTGTACCTGTCTTTCTGTCCCTATCAGTGTCGGTCAGTGTTGTACCTGTCTTTCTGTCCCTATCAGTGTCGGTCAGTGTTGTACCTGTCTTTCTGTCTTTCTGTCCCTATCAGTGTCGGGTCAGGGTTGTACCTGTCTTTCTGTCACTATCAGTGTCGGTCAGTGTTGTACCTGTCTTTCTGTCCCTATCAGTGTCGGTCAGTGTTGTACCTGTCTTTCTGTCCCTATCAGTGTCGGTCAGTGTTGTACCTGTCTTTCTGTCCCTATCAGTGTCGGTCAGTGTTGTACCTGTCTTTCTGTCCCTATCAGTGTCGGTCAGTGTTGTACCTGTCTTTCTATCTTTCTGTCCCTATCAGTGTCGGTCAGTGTTGTACCTGTCTTTCTGTCCCTATCATTGTCGGTCAGTGTTGTACATGTCTTTCTGTCCCTATCAGTGTCGGTCAGTGTTGTACCTGTCTTTCTGTCCCTATCAGTGTCGGTCAGTGTAATACCTGTCTTTCTTTCCCAATCAGTGTCGGTCAGTGTTGTACCTGTCCTTCTGTCCCTATCAGTGTCGGTCAGTGTTGTACCTGTCTTTCTGTCTTTCTGTCCCTATCAGTGTCGGTCAGTGTTGTACCTGTCTTTCTGTCCATATCAGTGTCGGTCAGTGTTGTACCTGTCTTTCTGTCCCTATCAGTGTCGGTCAGGGTTGTACCTGTCTTTCTGTCACTATCAGTGTCGGTCAGTGTTGTACCTGTCTTTCTGTCTTTCTGTCCCTATCAGTGTCGGTCAGTGTTGTACCTGTCTTTCTGTCCCTATCAGTGTTGGTCAGTGTTGTACCTGTCGTTCTGTCCCTATCAGTGTCGGTCATTGTTGTACCTGTCTTTCTGTCTTTCTGTCCCTATCAGTGTCGGTCACTGTTGTACCTGTCTTTCTGTCCCTATCAGTGTCGGTCAGTGTTATACCTGTCTTACTGTCCCAATCAGTGTCGGTCAGTGTTGTACCTATCTTTCTGTCCCTATCAGTGTCTGTCAGTGTTGTACCTGTCTTTCTGTCCCTATCAGTGTCGGTCAGGGTTGTACCTGTCTTTCTGTCACTATCAGTGTCGGTCAGTGTTGTACCTGTCTTTCTGTCCCTATCAGTGTCGGTCAGTGTTGTACCTGTCTTTCTGTCTTTCTGTCCCTATCAGTGTCGGTCAGTGTTGTACCTGTCTTTCTGTCCCTATCAGTGTTGGTCAGTGTTGTACCTGTCGTTCTGTCCCTATCAGTGTCGGTCATTGTTGTACCTGTCTTTCTGTCTTTCTGTCCCTATCAGTGTCGGTCACTGTTGTACCTGTCTTTCTGTCCCTATCAGTGTCGGTCAGTGTTATACCTGTCTTACTGTCCCAATCAGTGTCGGTCAGTGTTGTACCTGTCTTTCTGTCCCTATCAGTGTCGGTCAGTGTTGTACCTGTCTTTCCATCTTTCCTTCCCCATCAGTGTCGGTCAGTGTTGTACCTGTCTTTCTGTCCCTATCAGTGTCGGTCAGTGTTGTACCTGTCTTTCTGTCTTTCTGTCCCTATCAGTGTCGGTCAGTGTTGTACCTGTCTTTCTGTCCCTGTCAGTGTCGGTCAGTGTTGTACCTGTCTTTCTGTCCCTATCAGTGTCGGTCAGTGTTGTACCTGTCTTTCTGTCCCTATCAGTGTCGGTCAGTGTTGTACCTGTCTTCCTGTCTTTCTGTCCCTGTCAGTGTCGGTCAGTGTTGTACCTGTCTTTCTGTCCCTGTCAGTGGCGGTCAGTGTTGTACCTGTCTTTCTGTCCCTATCAGTGTCGGTCAGTGTTGTACCTGTCTTTCTGTCCCTATCAGTGTCGGTCAGTGTTTTACCTGTCTTTCTGTCCCTATCAGTGTCGGTCAGTGTTTTACCTGTCTTTCTGTCCCTATCAGTGTCGGTCAGTGTTTTACCTGTCTTTCTGTCCCTATCAGTGTCGGTCAGTGTTGTACCTGTCTTTCTGTCCCTATCAGTGTCGGTCAGTGTTGTACCTGTCTTTCTGTCCCTATCAGTGTCGGTCAGTGTTGTACCTGTCTTTCTGTCCCTATCAGTGTCGGTCAGTGTTGTACCTGTCTTTCTGTCCCTATCAGTGTCGGTCAATGTTGTACCTGTCTTTCTGTCCATATCAGTGTCGGTCAGTTCTGTACATGTCTTTCTGTCCCTATCAGTGTCGGTCAGTGTTGTACCTGTCTTTCTGTCCCTATCAGTGTCGGTCAGTGTTGTACCTGTCTTTCTGTCTTTCTATCCCTATCATTGTCGGTCAGTGTTGTACCTGTCTTTCTGTCTTTCTGTCCCTATCAGTGTCGGTCAGTGTTGTACCTATCTTTCTGTCCCTATCAGTGTCTGTCAGTGTTGTACCTGTCTTTCTGTCCCTATCAGTGTCGGTCAGTGTTGTACCTGTCTTTCTGTCCCTATCAGTGTCGGTCAGTGTTGTACCTGTCTTTCTGTCTTTCTGTCCCTATCAGTGTCGGTTAGTGTTGTACCTGTCTTTCTGTCCCTATCAGTGTCGGTCAGTGTTGTACCTATCTTTCTGTCCCTATCAGTGTCGGTCAGTGTTGTACCTGTCTTTCTGTCCCTATCAGTGTCGGTCAGTGTTGTACCTGTCTTTCTATCTTTCTGTCCCCATCAGTGTCGGTCAGTGTTGTACCTGTCTTTCTGTCCCTATCAGTGTCGGTCAGTGTTGTACCTGTCTTTCTGTCTTTCTGTCCAAATCAGTGTCGGTCAGTGTTGTACCTGTCTTTCTGTCCCTATCAGTGTCGGTCAGTGTTTTACCTGTCTTTCTGTCCCTATCAGTGTCGGTCAGTGTTGTACCTGTCTTTCTGTCCCTATCAGTGTCGGTCAGTGTTGTACCTGTCTTTCTGTCCCTATCAGTGTCGGTCAATGTTGTACCTGTCTTTCTGTCCCTATCAGTGTTGGTCAGTGTTGTACCTGTCTTTCTATCTTTCTATCCCTATCATTGTCGGTCAGTGTTGTACCTGTCTTTCTGTCTTTCTGTCCCTATCAGTGTCGGTCAGTGTTGTACCTATCTTTCTGTCCCTATCAGTGTCTGTCAGTGTTGTACCTGTCTTTCTGTCCCTATCAGTGTTGGTCAGTGTTGTACCTGTCTTTCTGTCCCTATCAGTGTCGGTCAGTGTTGTACCTGTCTTTCTGTCTTTCTGTCCCTATCAGTGTCGGTCAGTGTTGTACCTGTCTTTCTGTCCCTATCAGTGTCGGTCAGTGTTGTACCTGTCTTTCTGTCCCTATCAGTGTCGGTCAGTGTTGTACCTATCTTTCTGTCCCTATCAGTGTCGGTCAGTGTTGTACCTGTCTTTCTGTCCCTATCAGTGTCGGTCAATGTTGTACCTGTCTTTCTGTCCATATCAGTGTCGGTCAGTTCTGTACATGTCTTTCTGTCCCTATCAGTGTCGGTCAGTGTTGTACCTGTCTTTCTGTCCCTATCAGTGTCGGTCAGTGTTGTACCTGTCTTTCTGTCTTTCTATCCCTATCATTGTCGGTCAGTGTTGTACCTGTCTTTCTGTCTTTCTGTCCCTATCAGTGTCGGTCAGTGTTGTACCTATCTTTCTGTCCCTATCAGTGTCTGTCAGTGTTGTACCTGTCTTTCTGTCCCTATCAGTGTCGGTCAGTGTTGTACCTGTCTTTCTGTCCCTATCAGTGTCGGTCAGTGTTGTACCTGTCTTTCTGTCTTTCTGTCCCTATCAGTGTCGGTTAGTGTTGTACCTGTCTTTCTGTCCCTATCAGTGTCGGTCAGTGTTGTACCTATCTTTCTGTCCCTATCAGTGTCGGTCAGTGTTGTACCTGTCTTTCTGTCCCTATCAGTGTCGGTCAGTGTTGTACCTGTCTTTCTATCTTTCTGTCCCCATCAGTGTCGGTCAGTGTTGTACCTGTCTTTCTGTCCCTATCAGTGTCGGTCAGTGTTGTACCTGTCTTTCTGTCTTTCTGTCCCTATCAGTGTCGGTCAGTGTTGTACCTGTCTTTCTGTCCCTATCAGTGTCGGTCAGTGTTTTACCTGTCTTTCTGTCCCTATCAGTGTCGGTCATTGTTGTACCTGTCTTTCTGTCTTTCTGTCCCTATCAGTGTCGGTCACTGTTGTACCTGTCTTTCTGTCCCTATCAGTGTCGGTCAGTGTTATACCTGTCTTACTGTCCCAATCAGTGTCGGTCAGTGTTGTACCTATCTTTCTGTCCCTATCAGTGTCTGTCAGTGTTGTACCTGTCTTTCTGTCCCTATCAGTGTCGGTCAGGGTTGTACCTGTCTTTCTGTCACTATCAGTGTCGGTCAGTGTTGTACCTGTCTTTCTGTCCCTATCAGTGTCGGTCAGTGTTGTACCTGTCTTTCTGTCTTTCTGTCCCTATCAGTGTCGGTCAGTGTTGTACCTGTCTTTCTGTCCCTATCAGTGTTGGTCAGTGTTGTACCTGTCGTTCTGTCCCTATCAGTGTCGGTCATTGTTGTACCTGTCTTTCTGTCTTTCTGTCCCTATCAGTGTCGGTCACTGTTGTACCTGTCTTTCTGTCCCTATCAGTGTCGGTCAGTGTTATACCTGTCTTACTGTCCCAATCAGTGTCGGTCAGTGTTGTACCTGTCTTTCTGTCCCTATCAGTGTCGGTCAGTGTTGTACCTGTCTTTCCATCTTTCCTTCCCCATCAGTGTCGGTCAGTGTTGTACCTGTCTTTCTGTCCCTATCAGTGTCGGTCAGTGTTGTACCTGTCTTTCTGTCTTTCTGTCCCTATCAGTGTCGGTCAGTGTTGTACCTGTCTTTCTGTCCCTGTCAGTGTCGGTCAGTGTTGTACCTGTCTTTCTGTCCCTATCAGTGTCGGTCAGTGTTGTACCTGTCTTTCTGTCCCTATCAGTGTCGGTCAGTGTTGTACCTGTCTTCCTGTCTTTCTGTCCCTGTCAGTGTCGGTCAGTGTTGTACCTGTCTTTCTGTCCCTGTCAGTGGCGGTCAGTGTTGTACCTGTCTTTCTGTCCCTATCAGTGTCGGTCAGTGTTGTACCTGTCTTTCTGTCCCTATCAGTGTCGGTCAGTGTTTTACCTGTCTTTCTGTCCCTATCAGTGTCGGTCAGTGTTTTACCTGTCTTTCTGTCCCTATCAGTGTCGGTCAGTGTTTTACCTGTCTTTCTGTCCCTATCAGTGTCGGTCAGTGTTGTACCTGTCTTTCTGTCCCTATCAGTGTCGGTCAGTGTTGTACCTGTCTTTCTGTCCCTATCAGTGTCGGTCAGTGTTGTACCTGTCTTTCTGTCCCTATCAGTGTCGGTCAGTGTTGTACCTGTCTTTCTGTCCCTATCAGTGTCGGTCAATGTTGTACCTGTCTTTCTGTCCATATCAGTGTCGGTCAGTTCTGTACATGTCTTTCTGTCCCTATCAGTGTCGGTCAGTGTTGTACCTGTCTTTCTGTCCCTATCAGTGTCGGTCAGTGTTGTACCTGTCTTTCTGTCTTTCTATCCCTATCATTGTCGGTCAGTGTTGTACCTGTCTTTCTGTCTTTCTGTCCCTATCAGTGTCGGTCAGTGTTGTACCTATCTTTCTGTCCCTATCAGTGTCTGTCAGTGTTGTACCTGTCTTTCTGTCCCTATCAGTGTCGGTCAGTGTTGTACCTGTCTTTCTGTCCCTATCAGTGTCGGTCAGTGTTGTACCTGTCTTTCTGTCTTTCTGTCCCTATCAGTGTCGGTTAGTGTTGTACCTGTCTTTCTGTCCCTATCAGTGTCGGTCAGTGTTGTACCTATCTTTCTGTCCCTATCAGTGTCGGTCAGTGTTGTACCTGTCTTTCTGTCCCTATCAGTGTCGGTCAGTGTTGTACCTGTCTTTCTATCTTTCTGTCCCCATCAGTGTCGGTCAGTGTTGTACCTGTCTTTCTGTCCCTATCAGTGTCGGTCAGTGTTGTACCTGTCTTTCTGTCTTTCTGTCCAAATCAGTGTCGGTCAGTGTTGTACCTGTCTTTCTGTCCCTATCAGTGTCGGTCAGTGTTTTACCTGTCTTTCTGTCCCTATCAGTGTCGGTCAGTGTTGTACCTGTCTTTCTGTCCCTATCAGTGTCGGTCAGTGTTGTACCTGTCTTTCTGTCCCTATCAGTGTCGGTCAATGTTGTACCTGTCTTTCTGTCCCTATCAGTGTTGGTCAGTGTTGTACCTGTCTTTCTATCTTTCTATCCCTATCATTGTCGGTCAGTGTTGTACCTGTCTTTCTGTCTTTCTGTCCCTATCAGTGTCGGTCAGTGTTGTACCTATCTTTCTGTCCCTATCAGTGTCTGTCAGTGTTGTACCTGTCTTTCTGTCCCTATCAGTGTTGGTCAGTGTTGTACCTGTCTTTCTGTCCCTATCAGTGTCGGTCAGTGTTGTACCTGTCTTTCTGTCTTTCTGTCCCTATCAGTGTCGGTCAGTGTTGTACCTGTCTTTCTGTCCCTATCAGTGTCGGTCAGTGTTGTACCTGTCTTTCTGTCCCTATCAGTGTCGGTCAGTGTTGTACCTATCTTTCTGTCCCTATCAGTGTCGGTCAGTGTTGTACCTGTCTTTCTGTCCCTATCAGTGTCGGTCAATGTTGTACCTGTCTTTCTGTCCATATCAGTGTCGGTCAGTTCTGTACATGTCTTTCTGTCCCTATCAGTGTCGGTCAGTGTTGTACCTGTCTTTCTGTCCCTATCAGTGTCGGTCAGTGTTGTACCTGTCTTTCTGTCTTTCTATCCCTATCATTGTCGGTCAGTGTTGTACCTGTCTTTCTGTCTTTCTGTCCCTATCAGTGTCGGTCAGTGTTGTACCTATCTTTCTGTCCCTATCAGTGTCTGTCAGTGTTGTACCTGTCTTTCTGTCCCTATCAGTGTCGGTCAGTGTTGTACCTGTCTTTCTGTCCCTATCAGTGTCGGTCAGTGTTGTACCTGTCTTTCTGTCTTTCTGTCCCTATCAGTGTCGGTTAGTGTTGTACCTGTCTTTCTGTCCCTATCAGTGTCGGTCAGTGTTGTACCTATCTTTCTGTCCCTATCAGTGTCGGTCAGTGTTGTACCTGTCTTTCTGTCCCTATCAGTGTCGGTCAGTGTTGTACCTGTCTTTCTATCTTTCTGTCCCCATCAGTGTCGGTCAGTGTTGTACCTGTCTTTCTGTCCCTATCAGTGTCGGTCAGTGTTGTACCTGTCTTTCTGTCTTTCTGTCCCTATCAGTGTCGGTCAGTGTTGTACCTGTCTTTCTGTCCCTATCAGTGTCGGTCAGTGTTTTACCTGTCTTTCTGTCCCTATCAGTGTCGGTCAGTGTTGTACCTGTCTTTCTGTCCCTATCAGTGTCGGTCAGTGTTGTACCTGTCTTTCTGTCCCTATCAGTGTCGGTCAATGTTGTACCTGTCTTTCTGTCCCTATCAGTGTTGGTCAGTGTTGTACCTGTCTTTCTATCTTTCTATCCCTATCATTGTCGGTCAGTGTTGTACCTGTCTTTCTGTCTTTCTGTCCCTATCAGTGTCGGTCAGTGTTGTACCTATCTTTCTGTCCCTATCAGTGTCTGTCAGTGTTGTACCTGTCTTTCTGTCCCTATCAGTGTTGGTCAGTGTTGTACCTGTCTTTCTGTCCCTATCAGTGTCGGTCAGTGTTGTACCTGTCTTTCTGTCTTTCTGTCCCTATCAGTGTCGGTTAGTGTTGTACCTGTCTTTCTGTCCCTATCAGTGTCGGTCAGTGTTGTACCTATCTTTCTGTCCCTATCAGTGTCTGTAAGTTTTGTACCTGTCTTTCTGTCCCTATCAGTGTCGGTCAGTGTTGTACCTGTCTTCCTGTCTTTCTGTCCCTATCACTGTCGGTCAGTGTTGTACCTGTCTTTCTGTCCCTGTCAGTGTCGGTCAGTGTTGTACCTGTCTTTCTGTCCCAATCAGTGTCGGTCAGTGTTGTACCTGTCCTTCTGTCCCTATCAGTGTTGGTCAGTGTTGTACCTGTCTTTCTGTCTTTCTGTCCCTATCAGTGTCGGTCAGTGTTGTACCTGTCTTTCTGTCCATATCAGTGTCGGTCAGTTCTGTACATGTCTTTCTGTCCCTATCAGTGTCGGTCAGTGTTGTACCTGTCTTTCTGTCCCTATCAGTGTCGGTCAGGGTTGTACCTGTCTTTCTGTCACTATCAGTGTCGGTCAGTGTTGTACCTGTCTTTCTGTCCCTATCAGTGTCGGTCAGTGTTGTACCTGTCTTTCTGTCCCTATCAGTGTCGGTCAGTGTTGTACCTGTCTTTCTGTCCCTATCAGTGTCGGTCAGTGTTGTACCTGTCTTCCTGTCTTTCTGTCCCTGTCAGTGTCGGTCAGTGTTGTACCTGTCTTTCTGTCCCTGTCAGTGGCGGTCAGTGTTGTACCTGTCTTTCTGTCCCTATCAGTGTCGGTCAGTGTTGTACCTGTCTTTCTGTCCCTATCAGTGTCGGTCAGTGTTTTACCTGTCTTTCTGTCCCTATCAGTGTCGGTCAGTGTTTTACCTGTCTTTCTGTCCCTATCAGTGTCGGTCAGTGTTGTACCTGTCTTTCTGTCCCTATCAGTGTCGGTCAGTGTTGTACCTGTCTTTCTGTCCCTATCAGTGTCGGTCAGTGTTGTACCTGTCTTTCTGTCCCTATCAGTGTCGGTCAGTGTTGTACCTGTCTTTCTGTCCCTATCAGTGTCGGTCAATGTTGTACCTGTCTTTCTGTCCATATCAGTGTCGGTCAGTTCTGTACATGTCTTTCTGTCCCTATCAGTGTCGGTCAGTGTTGTACCTGTCTTTCTGTCCCTATCAGTGTCGGTCAGTGTTGTACCTGTCTTTCTGTCTTTCTATCCCTATCATTGTCGGTCAGTGTTGTACCTGTCTTTCTGTCTTTCTGTCCCTATCAGTGTCGGTCAGTGTTGTACCTATCTTTCTGTCCCTATCAGTGTCTGTCAGTGTTGTACCTGTCTTTCTGTCCCTATCAGTGTCGGTCAGTGTTGTACCTGTCTTTCTGTCCCTATCAGTGTCGGTCAGTGTTGTACCTGTCTTTCTATCTTTCTGTCCCCATCAGTGTCGGTCAGTGTTGTACCTGTCTTTCTGTCCCTATCAGTGTCGGTCAGTGTTGTACCTGTCTTTCTGTCTTTCTGTCCCTATCAGTGTCGGTCAGTGTTGTACCTGTCTTTCTGTCCCTATCAGTGTCGGTCAGTGTTTTACCTGTCTTTCTGTCCCTATCAGTGTCGGTCAGTGTTGTACCTGTCTTTCTGTCCCTATCAGTGTCGGTCAGTGTTGTACCTGTCTTTCTGTCCCTATCAGTGTCGGTCAGTGTTGTACCTGTCTTTCTGTCCCTATCAGTGTCGGTCAGTGTTGTACCTGTCTTTCTGTCTTTCTATCCCTATCATTGTCGGTCAGTGTTGTACCTGTCTTTCTGTCTTTCTGTCCCTATCAGTGTCGGTCAGTGTTGTACCTATCTTTCTGTCCCTATCAGTGTCTGTCAGTGTTGTACCTGTCTTTCTGTCCCTATCAGTGTCGGTCAGTGTTGTACCTGTCTTTCTGTCCCTATCAGTGTCGGTCAGTGTTGTACCTGTCTTTCTGTCTTTCTGTCCCTATCAGTGTCGGTTAGTGTTGTACCTGTCTTTCTGTCCCTATCAGTGTCGGTCAGTGTTGTACCTATCTTTCTGTCCCTATCAGTGTCGGTCAGTGTTGTACCTATCTTTCTGTCCCTATCAGTGTCTGTAAGTTTTGTACCTGTCTTTCTGTCCCTATCAGTGTCGGTCAGTGTTGTACCTGTCTTCCTGTCTTTCTGTCCCTATCACTGTCGGTCAGTGTTGTACCTGTCTTTCTGTCCCTGTCAGTGTCGGTCAGTGTTGTACCTGTCTTTCTGTCCCAATCAGTGTCGGTCAGTGTTGTACCTGTCCTTCTGTCCCTATCAGTGTCGGTCAGTGTTGAAACCTGTCTTTCTGTCTTTCTGTCCCTATCAGTGTCGGTCAGTGTTGTACCTGTCTTTCTGTCCATATCAGTGTCGGTCAGTTCTGTACATGTCTTTCTGTCCCTATCAGTGTCGGTCAGTGTTGTACCTGTCTTTCTGTCCCTATCAGTGTCGGTCAGGGTTGTACCTGTCTTTCTGTCACTATCAGTGTCGGTCAGTGTTGTACCTGTCTTTCTGTCCCTATCAGTGTCGGTCAGTGTTGTACCTGTCTTTCTGTCTTTCTGTCCCTATCAGTGTCGGTCAGTGTTGTACCTGTCTTTCTGTCCCTATTAGTGTTGGTCAGTGTTGTACCTGTCGTTCTGTCCCTATCAGTGTCGGTCATTGTTGTACCTGTCTTTCTGTCTTTCTGTCCCTATCAGTGTCGGTCACTGTTGTACCTGTCTTTCTGTCCCTATCAGTGTCGGTCAGTGTTATACCTGTCTTTCTGTCCCTATCAGTGTCGGTCAGTGTTGTACCTGTCTTTCTGTCCCTATCAGTGTCGGTCAGTGTAATACCTGTCTTACTGTCCCAATCAGTGTCGGTCAGTGTTGTACCTATCTTTCTGTCCCTATCAGTGTCTGTCAGTTTTGTGCCTGTCTTTCTGTCCATATCAGTGTCGGTCAGTTCTGTACATGTCTTTCTGTCCCTATCAGTGTCGGTCAGTGTTGTACCTGTCTTTCTGTCCCTATCAGTGTCGGTCAGTGTTGTACCTGTCTTTCTGTCCCTATCAGTGTCGGTCAGTGTTTTACCTGTCTTTCTGTCCCTATCAGTGTCGGTCAGTGTTGTACCTGTCTTTCTGTCCCTATCAGTGTCGGTCAGTGTTGTACCTGTCTTTCTGTCCCTATCAGTGTCGGTCAGTGTTGTACCTGTCTTTCTGTCCCTATCAGTGTCGGTCAGTGTTGTACCTGTCTTTCTGTCTTTCTATCCCTATCATTGTCGGTCAGTGTTGTACCTGTCTTTCTGTCTTTCTGTCCCTATCAGTGTCGGTCAGTGTTGTACCTATCTTTCTGTCCCTATCAGTGTCTGTCAGTGTTGTACCTGTCTTTCTGTCCCTATCAGTGTCGGTCAGTGTTGTACCTGTCTTTCTGTCCCTATCAGTGTCGGTCAGTGTTGTACCTGTCTTTCTGTCTTTCTGTCCCTATCAGTGTCGGTTAGTGTTGTACCTGTCTTTCTGTCCCTATCAGTGTCGGTCAGTGTTGTACCTATCTTTCTGTCCCTATCAGTGTCGGTCAGTGTTGTACCTATCTTTCTGTCCCTATCAGTGTCTGTAAGTTTTGTACCTGTCTTTCTGTCCCTATCAGTGTCGGTCAGTGTTGTACCTGTCTTCCTGTCTTTCTGTCCCTATCACTGTCGGTCAGTGTTGTACCTGTCTTTCTGTCCCTGTCAGTGTCGGTCAGTGTTGTACCTGTCTTTCTGTCCCAATCAGTGTCGGTCAGTGTTGTACCTGTCCTTCTGTCCCTATCAGTGTCGGTCAGTGTTGAAACCTGTCTTTCTGTCTTTCTGTCCCTATCAGTGTCGGTCAGTGTTGTACCTGTCTTTCTGTCCATATCAGTGTCGGTCAGTTCTGTACATGTCTTTCTGTCCCTATCAGTGTCGGTCAGTGTTGTACCTGTCTTTCTGTCCCTATCAGTGTCGGTCAGGGTTGTACCTGTCTTTCTGTCACTATCAGTGTCGGTCAGTGTTGTACCTGTCTTTCTGTCCCTATCAGTGTCGGTCAGTGTTGTACCTGTCTTTCTGTCTTTCTGTCCCTATCAGTGTCGGTCAGTGTTGTACCTGTCTTTCTGTCCCTATTAGTGTTGGTCAGTGTTGTACCTGTCGTTCTGTCCCTATCAGTGTCGGTCATTGTTGTACCTGTCTTTCTGTCTTTCTGTCCCTATCAGTGTCGGTCACTGTTGTACCTGTCTTTCTGTCCCTATCAGTGTCGGTCAGTGTTATACCTGTCTTTCTGTCCCTATCAGTGTCGGTCAGTGTTGTACCTGTCTTTCTGTCCCTATCAGTGTCGGTCAGTGTAATACCTGTCTTACTGTCCCAATCAGTGTCGGTCAGTGTTGTACCTATCTTTCTGTCCCTATCAGTGTCTGTCAGTTTTGTGCCTGTCTTTCTGTCCATATCAGTGTCGGTCAGTTCTGTACATGTCTTTCTGTCCCTATCAGTGTCGGTCAGTGTTGTACCTGTCTTTCTGTCCCTATCAGTGTCGGTCAGTGTTGTACCTGTCTTTCTATCTTTCTGTCCCCATCAGTGTCGGTCAGTGTTGTACCTGTCTTTCTGTCCCTATCAGTGTCGGTCAGTGTTGTACCTGTCTTTCTGTCTTTCTGTCCCTATCAGTGTCGGTCAGTGTTGTACCTGTCTTTCTGTCCCTATCAGTGTCGGTCAGTGTTTTACCTGTCTTTCTGTCCCTATCAGTGTCGGTCAGTGTTGTACCTGTCTTTCTGTCCCTATCAGTGTCGGTCAGTGTTGTACCTGTCTTTCTGTCCCTATCAGTGTCGGTCAGTGTTGTACCTGTCTTCCTGTCTTTCTGTCCCTATCAGTGTCGGTCAGTGTTGTACCTGTCTTTCTGTCCCTGTCAGTGTCGGTCAGTGTTGTACCTGTCTTTCTGTCCCTATCAGTGTCGGTCAGTGTTGTACCTGTCTTTCTGTCCCTATCAGTGTCGGTCAATGTTGTACCTGTCTTTCTGTCCATATCAGTGTCGGTCAGTTCTGTACATGTCTTTCTGTCCCTATCAGTGTCTGTCAGTGTTGTACCTGTCTTTCTGTCCCTATCAGTGTCGGTCAGTGTTGTACCTGTCTTTCTGTCTTTCTATCCCTATCATTGTCGGTGAGTGTTGTACCTGTCTTTCTGTCTTTCTGTCCCTATCAGTGTCGGTCAGTGTTGTACCTATCTTTCTGTCCCTATCAGTGTCTGTCAGTGTTGTACCTGTCTTTCTGTCCCTATCAGTGTCGGTCAGTGTTGTACCTGTCTTTCTGTCCCTATCAGTGTCGGTCAGTGTTGTACCTGTCTTTCTGTCTTTCTGTCCCTATCAGTGTCGGTTAGTGTTGTACCTGTCTTTCTGTCCCTATCAGTGTCGGTCAGTGTTGTACCTATCTTTCTGTCCCTATCAGTGTCGGTCAGTGTTGTACCTGTCTTTCTGTCCCTATCAGTGTCGGTCAGTGTTGTACCTGTCTTTCTATCTTTCTGTCCCCATCAGTGTCGGTCAGTGTTGTACCTGTCTTTCTGTCCCTATCAGTGTCGGTCAGTGTTGTACCTGTCTTTCTGTCTTTCTGTCCCTATCAGTGTCGGTCAGTGTTGTACCTGTCTTTCTGTCCCTATCAGTGTCGGTCAGTGTTTTACCTGTCTTTCTGTCCCTATCAGTGTCGGTCAGTGTTGTACCTGTCTTTCTGTCCCTATCAGTGTCGGTCAGTGTTGTACCTGTCTTTCTGTCCCTATCAGTGTCGGTCAGTGTTGTACCTGTCTTTCTGTCCCTATCAGTGTCGGTCAGTGTTGTACCTGTCTTCCTGTCTTTCTGTCCCTATCAGTGTCGGTCAGTGTTGTACCTGTCTTTCTGTCCCTGTCAGTGTCGGTCAGTGTTGTACCTGTCTTTCTGTCCCTATCAGTGTCGGTCAGTGTTGTACCTGTCTTTCTGTCCCTATCAGTGTCGGTCAATGTTGTACCTGTCTTTCTGTCCATATCAGTGTCGGTCAGTTCTGTACATGTCTTTCTGTCCCTATCAGTGTCGGTCAGTGTTGTACCTGTCTTTCTGTCCCTATCAGTGTCGGTCAGTGTTGTACCTGTCTTTCTGTCTTTCTATCCCTATCATTGTCGGTCAGTGTTGTACCTGTCTTTCTGTCTTTCTGTCCCTATCAGTGTCGGTCAGTGTTGTACCTATCTTTCTGTCCCTATCAGTGTCTGTCAGTGTTGTACCTGTCTTTCTGTCCCTATCAGTGTCGGTCAGTGTTGTACCTGTCTTTCTGTCCCTATCAGTGTCGGTCAGTGTTGTACCTGTCTTTCTGTCTTTCTGTCCCTATCAGTGTCGGTTTGTGTTGTACCTGTCTTTCTGTCCCTATCAGTGTCGGTCAGTGTTGTACCTATCTTTCTCATCCCTATCAGTGTCGGTCAGTGTTGTACCTATCTTTCTGTCCCTATCAGTGTCTGTCAGTTTTGTACCTGTCTTTCTGTCCCTATCAGTGTCGGTCAGTGTTGTACCTGTCTTCCTGTCTTTCTGTCCCTATCACTGTCGGTCAGTGTTGTACCTGTCTTTCTGTCCCTGTCAGTGTCGGTCAGTGTTGTACCTGTCTTTCTGTCCCTATCAGTGTCGGTCAGTGTTGTACCTGTCTTTCTGTCCCTATCAGTGTCGGTCAGTGTTGTACCTGTCTTTCTGTCCCTATCAGTGTCGGTCAGTGTTGTACCTGTCTTTCTATCTTTCTGTCCCTATCAGTGTCGGTCAGTGTTGTACCTGTCTTTCTGTCCCTGTCAGTGTCGGTCAGTGTTGTACCTGTCTTTCTGTCCCTATCAGTGTCGGTCAGTGTTGTACCTGTCTTTCTGTCCCTAACAGTGTCGGTCAGTGTTGTACCTGTCTTTCTGTCCCTATCAGTGTCGGTCAGTGTTGTACCTATCTTTCTGTCCCTATCAGTGTCTGTCAGTTTTGTGCCTGTCTTTCTGTCCCTATCAGTGTCGGTCAGTGTTGTACCTGTCTTTCTGTCCCTATCAGTGTCAGTCAGTGTTGTACCTGTCTTCCTGTCTTTCTGTCCCTATCAGTGTCGGTCAGTGTTGTACCTGTCTTTCTGTCCATATCAGTGTCGGTCAGTTCTGTACATGTCTTTCTGTCCCTATCAGTGTCGGTCAGTGTTGTACCTGTCTTTCTGTCCCTATCAGTGTCGGTCAGTGTTGTACCTGTCTTTCTATCTTTCTGTCCCTATCAGTGTCGGTCAGTTTTGTACCTGTCTTTCTGTCCCTATCAGTGTCGGTCAGTGTTGTACCTGTCTTTCTGTCCCTATCAGTGTCGGTCAGTGTTGTACCTGTCTTTCTGTCTTTCTGTCCTTATCAGTGTCGGTCAGTGTTGTACCTGTCTTTCTGTCCCTATCAGTGTCGGTCAGTGTTGTACCTGTCTTTCTGTCCCTATCACTGTCGGTCAGTGTTGTACCTGTCTTTCTGTCCCTGTCAGTGTCGGTCAGTGTTGTACCTGTCTTTCTGTCCCTATCAGTGTCGGTCAGTGTTGTACCTGTCTTTCTGTCCCTATCAGTGTCGGTCAGTGTTGTACCTGTCTTTCTGTCCCTATCAGTGTCGGTCAGTGTTGTACCTGTCTTTCTATCTTTCTGTCCCTATCAGTGTCGGTCAGTGTTGTACCTGTCTTTCTGTCCCTGTCAGTGTCGGTCAGTGTTGTACCTGTCTTTCTGTCCCTATCAGTGTCGGTCAGTGTTGTACCTGTCTTTCTGTCCCTAACAGTGTCGGTCAGTGTTGTACCTGTCTTTCTGTCCCTATCAGTGTCGGTCAGTGTTGTACCTATCTTTCTGTCCCTATCAGTGTCTGTCAGTTTTGTGCCTGTCTTTCTGTCCCTATCAGTGTCGGTCAGTGTTGTACTTGTCTTTCTGTCCCTATCAGTGTCGGTCAGTGTTGTACCTGTCTTCCTGTCTTTCTGTCCCTATCAGTGTCGGTCAGTGTTGTACCTGTCTTTCTGTCCATATCAGTGTCGGTCAGTTCTGTACATGTCTTTCTGTCCCTATCAGTGTCGGTCAGTGTTGTACCTGTCTTTCTGTCCCTATCAGTGTCGGTCAGTGTTGTACCTGTCTTTCTATCTTTCTGTCCCTATCAGTGTCGGTCAGTGTTGTACCTGTCTTTCTGTCCCTATCATTGTCGGTCAGTGTTGTACCTGTCTTTCTGTCTTTCTGTCCCTATCAGTGTCGGTCAGTGTTGTACCTATCTTTCTGTCCCTATCAGTGTCTGTCAGTTTTGTACCTGTCTTTCTGTCCCTATCAGTGTCGGTCAGTGTTGTACCTGTCTTTCTGTCCCTATCAGTGTCGGTCAGTGTTGTACCTGTCTTTCTGTCTTTCTGTCCTTATCAGTGTCGGTCAGTGTTGTACCTGTCTTTCTGTCCCTATCAGTGTCGGTCAGTGTTGTACCTGTCTTTCTGTCCCTATCATTGTCGGTCAGTGTTGTACCTGTCTTTCTGTCTTTCTGTCCCTATCAGTGTCGGTCAGTGTTGTACCTATCTTTCTGTCCCTATCAGTGTCTGTCAGTGTTGTACCTGTCTTTCTGTCCCTATCAGTGTCGGTCAGTGTTGTACCTGTCTTTCTGTCCCTATCAGTGTCGGTCAGTGTTGTACCTGTCTTTCTGTCTTTCTGTCCCTATCAGTGTCGGTCAGTGTTGTACCTGTCTTTCTGTCCCTATCAGTGTCGGTCAGTGTTGTACCTGTCTTTCTGTCCCTATCAGTGTCGGTCAGTGTTGTACCTGTCTTTCTATCTTTCTGTCCCTATCAGTGTCGGTCAGTGTTGTACCTGTCTTTCTGTCCCTATCAGTGTCGGTCAATGTTGTACCTGTCTTTCTGTCCATATCAGTGTCGGTCAGTTCTGTACATGTCTTTCTGTCCCTATCAGTGTCGGTCAGTGTTGTACCTGTCTTTCTGTCCCTATCAGTGTCGGTCAGTGTAGTACCTGTCTTTCTATCTTTCTGTCCCTATCAGTGTCGGTCAGTGTTGTACCTGTCTTTCTGTCCCTATCAGTGTCGGTCAATGTTGTACTTGTCTTTCTGTCCATATCAGTGTCGGTCAGTTCTGTACATGTCTTTCTGTCCCTATCAGTGTCGTTCAGTGTTGTACCTGTCTTTCTATCCCTATCAGTGTCGGTCAGTGCTGTACCTATCTTTCTGTTCCTATCAGTGTCTGTCAGTGTTGTACCTGTCTTTCTGTCCCTATCAGTGTCGGTCAATGTTGTACCTGTCTTTCTGTCCCTATCAGTGTCGGTCAGTGTTGTACCTGTCTTTCTGTCTTTCTGTCCCTATCAGTGTCGGTCAGGGTTGTACCTGTCTTTCTGTCACTATCAGTGTCGGTCAGTGTTGTACCTGTCTTTCTGTCCCTATCATTGTCGGTCAGTGTTGTACCTGTCTTTCTGTCTTTCTGTCCCTATCAGTGTCGGTCAGTTTTGTACCTGTCTTTCTGTCCCTATCAGTGTCGGTCAGTGTTGTACCTGTATTTCTGTCCCTATCAGTGTCGGTCAGTGTTGTACCTGTCTTTCTGTCTTTCTGTCCCTATCAGTGTCGGTCAGTGTTGTACCTGTCTTTCTGTCCCTATCAGTGTCGGTCAGTGTTGTACCTGTCTTTCTGTCTTTCTGTCCCTATCAGTGTCGGTCAGTGTTGTACCCGTCTTTCTGTCCCTATCATTGTCGGTCAGTGTTGTACCTGTCTTTCTGTCTTTCTGTCCCTATCAGTGTCGGTCAGTGTTGTACCTGTCTTTCTGTCCCTATCATTGTCGGTCAGTGTTGTAACTGTCTTTCTGTCCCTATCAGTGTCGGTCAGTGTTGTACCTGTCTTTCTGTCTTTCTGTCCCTATCAGTGTCGTTCAGTGTTGTACCTGTCTTCCTGTCCCTATCAGTGTCGGTCAGTGTTGTACCTGTCTTTCTGTCCCTATCATTGTCGGTCAGTGTTGTACCTGTCTTTCTGTCCCTATCACTGTCGGTCAGTGCTGTACCTATCTTTCTGTCCCTATCAGTGTCTGTCAGTTTTGTACCTGTCTTTCTGTCCCTATCAGTCTCGGTCAGTGTTGTACCTGTCTTTCTGTCCCTATCAGTGTCGGTCAGTGTTGTACCTGTCTTTCTGTCTTTCTGTCCCTATCAGTGTCGGTCAGGGTTGTACCTGTCTTTCTGTCACTATCAGTGTCGGTCAGTGTTGTACCTGTCTTTCTGTCCCTATCAGTGTCGGTCAGTGTTGTACCTGTCTTTCTGTCTTTCTGTCCCTATCAGTGTCGGTCAGTGTTGTACCTGTCTTTCTGTCCCTATCAGTGTCGGTCAGTGTTGTACCTGTCTTTCTGAACCTATCAGTGTCGGTCAATGTTGTACCTGTCTTTCTGTCCATATCAGTGTCGGTCAGTTCTGTACATGTCTTTCTGTCCCTATCAGTGTCGGTCAGTGTTGTACCTGTCTTTCTATCTTTCTGTCCCTATCAGTGTCGGTCAGTGTTGTACCTGTCTTTCTGTCCCTATCATTGTCGGTCAGTGTTGTACCTGTCTTTCTGTCTTTCTGTCCCTATCAGTGTCGGTCAGTGTTGTACCTGTCTTTCTGTCCCTATCAGTGTCGGTCAGTTTTGTACCTGTCTTTCTGTCCCTATCAGTGTCTGTCAGTTTTGTACCTGTCTTTCTGTCCCTATCAGTGTCTGTCAGTTTTGTACCTGTCTTTCTGTCCCTATCAGTGTCGGTCAGTGTTGTACCTGTCTTTCTGTCCCTATCAGTGTCGGTCAGTGTTGTACCTGTCTTCCTGTCTTTCTGTCCCTATCAGTGTCGGTCAGTGTTGTACCTGTCTTTCTGTCCATATCAGTGTCGGTCAGTTCTGTACATGTCTTTCTGTCCCTATCAGTGTCGGTCAGTGTTGTACCTGTCTTTCTGTCCCTATCAGTGTCGGTCAGTGTTGTACCTGTCTTTCTATCTTTCTGTCCCTATCAGTGTCGGTCAGTGTTGTACCTGTCTTTCTGTCCCTATCATTGTCGGTCAGTGTTGTACCTGTCTTTCTGTCTTTCTGTCCCTATCAGTGTCGGTCAGTGTTGTACCTATCTTTCTGTCCCTATCAGTGTCTGTCAGTTTTGTACCTGTCTTTCTGTCCCTATCAGTGTCGGTCAGTGTTGTACCTGTCTTTCTGTCCCTATCAGTGTCGGTCAGTGTTGTACCTGTCTTTCTGTCCCTATCAGTGTCGGTCAGTGTTGTACCTATCTTTCTGTCCCTATCAGTGTCTGTCAGTTTTGTGCCTGTCTTTCTGTCCCTATCAGTGTCGGTCAGTGTTGTACCTGTCTTTCTGTCCCTATCAGTGTCGGTCAGTGTTGTACCTGTCTTCCTGTCTTTCTGTCCCTATCAGTGTCGGTCAGTGTTGTACCTGTCTTTCTGTCCATATCAGTGTCGGTCAGTTCTGTACATGTCTTTCTGTCCCTATCAGTGTCGGTCAGTGTTGTACCTGTCTTTCTGTCCCTATCAGTGTCGGTCAGTGTTGTACCTGTCTTTCTATCTTTCTGTCCCTATCAGTGTCGGTCAGTGTTGTACCTGTCTTTCTGTCCCTATCATTGTCGGTCAGTGTTGTACCTGTCTTTCTGTCTTTCTGTCCCTATCAGTGTCGGTCAGTGTTGTACCTATCTTTCTGTCCCTATCAGTGTCTGTCAGTTTTGTACCTGTCTTTCTGTCCCTATCAGTGTCGGTCAGTGTTGTACCTGTCTTTCTGTCCCTATCAGTGTCGGTCAGTGTTGTACCTGTCTTTCTGTCTTTCTGTCCTTATCAGTGTCGGTCAGTGTTGTACCTGTCTTTCTGTCCCTATCAGTGTCGGTCAGTGTTGTACCTGTCTTTCTGTCCCTATCATTGTCGGTCAGTGTTGTACCTGTCTTTCTGTCTTTCTGTCCCTATCAGTGTCGGTCAGTGTTGTACCTATCTTTCTGTCCCTATCAGTGTCTGTCAGTGTTGTACCTGTCTTTCTGTCCCTATCAGTGTCGGTCAGTGTTGTACCTGTCTTTCTGTCCCTATCAGTGTCGGTCAGTGTTGTACCTGTCTTTCTGTCTTTCTGTCCCTATCAGTGTCGGTCAGTGTTGTACCTGTCTTTCTGTCCCTATCAGTGTCGGTCAGTGTTGTACCTGTCTTTCTGTCCCTATCAGTGTCGGTCAGTGTTGTACCTGTCTTTCTATCTTTCTGTCCCTATCAGTGTCGGTCAGTGTTGTACCTGTCTTTCTGTCCCTATCAGTGTCGGTCAATGTTGTACCTGTCTTTCTGTCCATATCAGTGTCGGTCAGTTCTGTACATGTCTTTCTGTCCCTATCAGTGTCGGTCAGTGTTGTACCTGTCTTTCTGTCCCTATCAGTGTCGGTCAGTGTAGTACCTGTCTTTCTATCTTTCTGTCCCTATCAGTGTCGGTCAGTGTTGTACCTGTCTTTCTGTCCCTATCAGTGTCGGTCAATGTTGTACTTGTCTTTCTGTCCATATCAGTGTCGGTCAGTTCTGTACATGTCTTTCTGTCCCTATCAGTGTCGTTCAGTGTTGTACCTGTCTTTCTGTCCCTATCATTGTCGGTCAGTGTTGTACCTGTCTTTCTGTCTTTCTATCCCTATCAGTGTCGGTCAGTGCTGTACCTATCTTTCTGTTCCTATCAGTGTCTGTCAGTGTTGTACCTGTCTTTCTGTCCCTATCAGTGTCGGTCAATGTTGTACCTGTCTTTCTGTCCCTATCAGTGTCGGTCAGTGTTGTACCTGTCTTTCTGTCTTTCTGTCCCTATCAGTGTCGGTCAGGGTTGTACCTGTCTTTCTGTCACTATCAGTGTCGGTCAGTGTTGTACCTGTCTTTCTGTCCCTATCATTGTCGGTCAGTGTTGTACCTGTCTTTCTGTCTTTCTGTCCCTATCAGTGTCGGTCAGTTTTGTACCTGTCTTTCTGTCCCTATCAGTGTCGGTCAGTGTTGTACCTGTCTTTCTGTCCCTATCAGTGTCGGTCAGTGTTGTACCTGTCTTTCTGTCTTTCTGTCCCTATCAGTGTCGGTCAGTGTTGTACCTGTCTTTCTGTCCCTATCAGTGTCGGTCAGTGTTGTACCTGTCTTTCTGTCTTTCTGTCCCTATCAGTGTCGGTCAGTGTTGTACCTGTCTTTCTGTCCCTATCATTGTCGGTCAGTGTTGTACCTGTCTTTCTGTCTTTCTGTCCCTATCAGTGTCGGTCAGTGTTGTACCTGTCTTTCTGTCCCAATCATTGTCGGTCAGTGTTGTAACTGTCTTTCTGTCCCTATCAGTGTCGGTCAGTGTTGTACCTGTCTTTCTGTCTTTCTGTCCCTATCAGTGTCGTTCAGTGTTGTACCTGTCTTCCTGTCCCCATCAGTGTCGGTCAGTGTTGTACCTGTCTTTCTGTCCCTATCATTGTCGGTCAGTGTTGTACCTGTCTTTCTGTCCCTATCACTGTCGGTCAGTGCTGTACCTATCTTTCTGTCCCTATCAGTGTCTGTCAGTTTTGTACCTGTCTTTCTGTCCCTATCAGTCTCGGTCAGTGTTGTACCTGTCTTTCTGTCCCTATCAGTGTCGGTCAGTGTTGTACCTGTCTTTCTGTCTTTCTGTCCCTATCAGTGTCGGTCAGGGTTGTACCTGTCTTTCTGTCACTATCAGTGTCGGTCAGTGTTGTACCTGTCTTTCTGTCCCTATCAGTGTCGGTCAGTGTTGTACCTGTCTTTCTGTCTTTCTGTCCCTATCAGTGTCGGTCAGTGTTGTACCTGTCTTTCTGTCCCTATCAGTGTCGGTCAGTGTTGTACCTGTCTTTCTGAACCTATCAGTGTCGGTCAATGTTGTACCTGTCTTTCTGTCCATATCAGTGTCGGTCAGTTCTGTACATGTCTTTCTGTCCCTATCAGTGTCGGTCAGTGTTGTACCTGTCTTTCTATCTTTCTGTCCCTATCAGTGTCGGTCAGTGTTGTACCTGTCTTTCTGTCCCTATCATTGTCGGTCAGTGTTGTACCTGTCTTTCTGTCTTTCTGTCCCTATCAGTGTCGGTCAGTGTTGTACCTGTCTTTCTGTCCCTATCAGTGTCGGTCAGTTTTGTACCTGTCTTTCTGTCCCTATCAGTGTCTGTCAGTTTTGTACCTGTCTTTCTGTCCCTATCAGTGTCTGTCAGTTTTGTACCTGTCTTTCTGTCCCTATCAGTGTCGGTCAGTGTTGTACCTGTCTTTCTGTCCCTATCAGTGTCGGTCAGTGTTGTACCTGTCTTCCTGTCTTTCTGTCCCTATCAGTGTCGGTCAGTGTTGTACCTGTCTTTCTGTCCATATCAGTGTCGGTCAGTTCTGTACATGTCTTTCTGTCCCTATCAGTGTCGGTCAGTGTTGTACCTGTCTTTCTGTCCCTATCAGTGTCGGTCAGTGTTGTACCTGTCTTTCTATCTTTCTGTCCCTATCAGTGTCGGTCAGTGTTGTACCTGTCTTTCTGTCCCTATCATTGTCGGTCAGTGTTGTACCTGTCTTTCTGTCTTTCTGTCCCTATCAGTGTCGGTCAGTGTTGTACCTATCTTTCTGTCCCTATCAGTGTCTGTCAGTTTTGTACCTGTCTTTCTGTCCCTATCAGTGTCGGTCAGTGTTGTACCTGTCTTTCTGTCCCTATCAGTGTCGGTCAGTGTTGTACCTGTCTTTCTGTCTTTCTGTCTTTATCAGTGTCGGTCAGTGTTGTACCTGTCTTTCTGTCCCTATCAGTGTCGGTCAGTGTTGTACCTGTCTTTCTGTCCCTATCATTGTCGGTCAGTGTTGTACCTGTCTTTCTGTCTTTCTGTCCCTATCAGTGTCGGTCAGTGTTGTACCTATCTTTCTGTCCCTATCAGTGTCTGTCAGTGTTGTACCTGTCTTTCTGTCCCTATCAGTGTCGGTCAGTGTTGTACCTGTCTTTCTGTCCCTATCAGTGTCGGTCAGTGTTGTACCTGTCTTTCTGTCTTTCTGTCCCTATCAGTGTCGGTCAGTGTTGTACCTGTCTTTCTGTCCCTATCAGTGTCGGTCAGTGTTGTACCTGTCTTTCTGTCCCTATCAGTGTCGGTCAGTGTTGTACCTGTCTTTCCATCTTTCTGTCCCTATCAGTGTCGGTCAGTGTTGTACCTGTCTTTCTGTCCCTATCAGTGTCGGTCAATGTTGTACCTGTCTTTCTGTCCATATCAGTGTCGGTCAGTTCTGTACATGTCTTTCTGTCCCTATCAGTGTCGGTCAGTGTTGTACCTGTCTTTCTGTCCCTATCAGTGTCGGTCAGTGTAGTACCTGTCTTTCTATCTTTCTGTCCCTATCAGTGTCGGTCAGTGTTGTACCTGTCTTTCTGTCCCTATCAGTGTCGGTCAATGTTGTACTTGTCTTTCTGTCCATATCAGTGTCGGTCAGTTCTGTACATGTCTTTCTGTCCCTATCAGTGTCGTTCAGTGTTGTACCTGTCTTTCTGTCCCTATCATTGTCGGTCAGTGTTGTACCTGTCTTTCTGTCTTTCTATCCCTATCAGTGTCGGTCAGTGCTGTACCTATCTTTCTGTTCCTATCAGTGTCTGTCAGTGTTGTACCTGTCTTTCTGTCCCTATCAGTGTCGGTCAATGTTGTACCTGTCTTTCTGTCCCTATCAGTGTCGGTCAGTGTTGTACCTGTCTTTCTGTCTTTCTGTCCCTATCAGTGTCGGTCAGTGTTGTACCTGTCTTTCTGTCACTATCAGTGTCGGTCAGTGTTGTACCTGTCTTTCTGTCCCTATCATTGTCGGTCAGTGTTGTACCTGTCTTTCTGTCTTTCTGTCCCTATCAGTGTCGGTCAGTTTTGTACCTGTCTTTCTGTCCCTATCAGTGTCGGTCAGTGTTGTACCTGTATTTCTGTCCCTATCAGTGTCGGTCAGTGTTGTACCTGTCTTTCTGTCTTTCTGTCCCTATCAGTGTCGGTCAGTGTTGTACCTGTCTTTCTGTCCCTATCAGTGTCGGTCAGTGTTGTACCTGTCTTTCTGTCTTTCTGTCCCTATCAGTGTCGGTTAGTGTTGTACCTGTCTTTCTGTCCCTATCATTGTCGGTCAGTGTTGTACCTGTCTTTCTGTCTTTCTGTCCCTATCAGTGTCGGTCAGTGTTGTACCTGTCTTTCTATCCCTATCATTGTCGGTCAGTGTTGTAACTGTCTTTCTGTCCCTATCAGTGTCGGTCAGTGTTGTACCTGTCTTTCTGTCTTTCTGTCCCTATCAGTGTCGTTCAGTGTTGTACCTGTCTTCCTGTCCCTATCAGTGTCGGTCAGTGTTGTACCTGTCTTTCTGTCCCTATCATTGTCGGTCAGTGTTGTACCTGTCCTTCTGTCCCTATCACTGTCGGTCAGTGCTGTACCTATCTTTCTGTCCCTATCAGTGTCTGTCAGTTTTGTACCTGTCTTTCTGTCCCTATCAGTCTCGGTCAGTGTTGTACCTGTCTTTCTGTCCCTATCAGTGTCGGTCAGTGTTGTACCTGTCTTTCTGTCTTTCTGTCCCTATCAGTGTCGGTCAGGGTTGTACCTGTCTTTCTGTCACTATCAGTGTCGGTCAGTGTTGTACCTGTCTTTCTGTCCCTATCAGTGTCGGTCAGTGTTGTACCTGTCTTTCTGTCTTTCTGTCCCTATCAGTGTCGGTCAGTGTTGTACCTGTCTTTCTGTCCCTATCAGTGTCGGTCAGTGTTGTACCTGTCTTTCTGAACCTATCAGTGTCGGTCAATGTTGTACCTGTCTTTCTGTCCATATCAGTGTCGGTCAGTTCTGTACATGTCTTTCTGTCCCTATCAGTGTCGGTCAGTGTTGTACCTGTCTTTCTATCTTTCTGTCCCTATCAGTGTCGGTCAGTGTTGTACCTGTCTTTCTGTCCCTATCATTGTCGGTCAGTGTTGTACCTGTCTTTCTGTCTTTCTGTCCCTATCAGTGTCGGTCAGTGTTGTACCTGTCTTTCTGTCCCTATCAGTGTCGGTCAGTTTTGTACCTGTCTTTCTGTCCCTATCAGTGTCTGTCAGTTTTGTACCTGTCTTTCTGTCCCTATCAGTGTCTGTCAGTTTTGTACCTGTCTTTCTGTCCCTATCAGTGTCGGTCAGTGTTGTACCTGTCTTCCTGTCTTTCTGTCCCTATCACTGTCGGTCAGTGTTGTACCTGTCTTTCTGTCCCTGTCAGTGTCGGTCAGTGTTGTACCTGTCTTTCTGTCCCTATCAGTGTCGGTCAGTGTTGTACCTGTCTTTCTGTCCCTATCAGTGTCGGTCAGTGTTGTACCTGTCTTTCTGTCCCTATCAGTGTCGGTCAGTGTTGTACCTGTCTTTCTATCTTTCTGTCCCTATCAGTGTCGGTCAGTGTTGTACCTGTCTTTCTGTCCCTGTCAGTGTCGGTCAGTGTTGTACCTGTCTTTCTGTCCCTATCAGTGTCGGTCAGTGTTGTACCTATCTTTCTGTCCCCATCAGTGTCTGTCAGTTTTGTGCCTGTCTTTCTGTCCCTATCAGTGTCGGTCAGTGTTGTACCTGTCTTTCTGTCCCTATCAGTGTCGGTCAGTGTTGTACCTGTCTTCCTGTCTTTCTGTCCCTATCAGTGTCGGTCAGTGTTGTACCTGTCTTTCTGTCCATATCAGTGTCGGTCAGTTCTGTACATGTCTTTCTGTCCCTATCAGTGTCGGTCAGTGTTGTACCTGTCTTTCTGTCCCTATCAGTGTCGGTCAGTGTTGTACCTGTCTTTCTATCTTTCTGTCCCTATCAGTGTCGGTCAGTGTTGTACCTGTCTTTCTGTCCCTATCATTGTCGGTCAGTGTTGTACCTGTCTTTCTGTCTTTCTGTCCCTATCAGTGTCGGTCAGTGTTGTACCTATCTTTCTGTCCCTATCAGTGTTTGTCAGTTTTGTACCTGTCTTTCTGTCCCTATCAGTGTCGGTCAGTGTTGTACCTGTCTTTCTGTCCCTATCAGTGTCGGTCAGTGTTGTACCTGTCTTTCTATCTTTCTGTCCCTATCAGTGTCGGTCAGTGTTGTACCTGTCTTTCTGTCCCTATCATTGTCGGTCAGTGTTGTACCTGTCTTTCTGTCTTTCTGTCCCTATCAGTGTCGGTCAGTGTTGTACCTATCTTTCTGTCCCTATCAGTGTTTGTCAGTTTTGTACCTGTCTTTCTGTCCCTATCAGTGTCGGTCAGTGTTGTACCTGTCTTTCTGTCCCTATCAGTGTCGGTCAGTGTTGTACCTGTCTTTCTGTCTTTCTGTCCTTATCAGTGTCGGTCAGTGTTGTACCTGTCTTTCTGTCCCTATCAGTGTCGGTCAGTGTTGTACCTGTCTTTCTGTCCCTATCATTGTCGGTCAGTGTTGTACCTGTCTTTCTGTCTTTCTGTCCCTATCAGTGTCGGTCAGTGTTGTACCTATCTTTCTGTCCCTATCAGTGTCTGTCAGTGTTGTACCTGTCTTTCTGTCCCTATCAGTGTCGGTCAGTGTTGTACCTGTCTTTCTGTCCCTATCAGTGTTGGTCAGTGTTGTACCTGTCTTTCTGTCTTTCTGTCCCTATCAGTGTCGGTCAGTGTTGTACCTGTCTTTCTGTCCCTATCAGTGTCGGTCAGTGTTGTACCTGTCTTTCTGTCCCTATCAGTGTCGGTCAGTGTTGTACCTGTCTTTCTATCTTTCTGTCCCTATCAGTGTCGTTCAGTGTTGTACCTGTCTTTCTGTCCCTATCAGTGTCGGTCAATGTTGTACCTGTCTTTCTGTCCATATCAGTGTCGGTCAGTTCTGTACATGTCTTTCTGTCCCTATCAGTGTCGGTCAGTGTTGTACCTGTCTTTCTGTCCCTATCAGTGTCGGTCAGTGTAGTACCTGTCTTTCTATCTTTCTGTCCCTATCAGTGTCGGTCAGTGTTGTACCTGTCTTTCTGTCCCTATCAGTGTCGGTCAATGTTGTACCTGTCTTTCTGTCCATATCAGTGTCGGTCAGTTCTGTACATGTCTTTCTGTCCCTATCAGTGTCGTTCAGTGTTGTACCTGTCTTTCTGTCCCTATCATTGTCGGTCAGTGTTGTACCTGTCTTTCTGTCTTTCTATCCCTATCAGTGTCGGTCAGTGCTGTACCTATCTTTCTGTTCCTATCAGTGTCTGTCAGTGTTGTACCTGTCTTTCTGTCCCTATCAGTGTCGGTCAATGTTGTACCTGTCTTTCTGTCCCTATCAGTGTCGGTCAGTGTTGTACCTGTCTTTCTGTCTTTCTGTCCCTATCAGTGTCGGTCAGGGTTGTACCTGTCTTTCTGTCACTATCAGTGTCGGTCAGTGTTGTACCTGTCTTTCTGTCCCTATCATTGTCGGTCAGTGTTGTACCTGTCTTTCTGTCTTTCTGTCCCTATCAGTGTCGGTCAGTTTTGTACCTGTCTTTCTGTCCATATCAGTGTCGGTCAGTGTTGTACCTGTATTTCTGTCCCTATCAGTGTCGGTCAGTGTTGTACCTGTCTTTCTGTCTTTCTGTCCCTATCAGTGTCGGTCAGTGTTGTACCTGTCTTTCTGTCCCTATCATTGTCGGTCAGTGTTGTACCTGTCTTTCTGTCTTTCTGTCCCTATCAGTGTCGGTCAGTGTTGTACCTGTCTTTCTGTCCCTATTATTGTCGGTCAGTGTTGTACCTGTCTTTCTGTCTTTCTGTCCCTATCAGTGTCGGTCAGTGTTGTACCTGTATTTCTGTCCCTATCAGTGTCGGTCAGTGTTGTACCTGTCTTTCTGTCTTTCTGTCCCTATCAGTGTCGGTCAGTGTTGTACCTGTCTTTCTGTCCCTATCATTGTCGGTCAGTGTTGTACCTGTCTTTCTGTCTTTCTGTCCCTATCAGTGTCGTTCAGTGTTATACCTGTCTTCCTGTCCCTATCAGTGTCGGTCAGTGTTGTACCTGTCTTTCTGTCCCTATCATTGTCGGTCAGTGTTGTACCTGTCTTTCTGTCCCTATCACTGTCGGTCAGTGCTGTACCTATCTTTCTGTCCCTATCAGTGTCTGTCAGTTTTGTACCTGTCTTTCTGTCCCTATCAGTCTCGGTCAGTGTTGTACCTGTCTTTCTGTCCCTATCAGTGTCGGTCAGTGTTGTACCTGTCTTTCTGTCTTTCTGTCCCTATCAGTGTCGGTCATTGTTGTACCTGTCTTTCTGTCACTATCAGTGTCGGTCAGTGTTGTACCTGTCTTTCTGTCCCTATCAGTGTCGGTCAGTGTTGTACCTGTCTTTCTGTCTTTCTGTCCCTATCAGTGTCGGTCAGTGTTGTACCTGTCTTTCTGTCCCTATCAGTGTCGGTCAGTGTTGTACCTGTCTTTCTGTCCCTATCAGTGTCGGTCAATGTTGTACCTGTCTTTCTGTCCATATCAGTGTCGGTCAGTTCTGTACATGTCTTTCTGTCCCTATCAGTGTCGGTCAGTGTTGTACCTGTCTTTCTATCTTTCTGTCCCTATCAGTGTCGGTCAGTGTTGTACCTGTCTTTCTGTCCCTATCATTGTCGGTCAGTGTTGTACCTGTCTTTCTGTCTTTCTGTCCCTATCAGTGTCGGTCAGTGTTGTACCTATCTTTCTGTCGCTATCAGTGTCTGTCAGTTTTGTACCTGTCTTTCTGTCCCTATCAGTGTCGGTCAGTGTTGTACCTGTCTTTCTGTCTTTCTGTCCCCATCAGTGTCGGTCAGTGTTGTACCTGTCTTTCTGTCCCCATCAGTGTCGGTCAGTGTTGTACCTGTCTTTCTGTCCCTATCAGTGTCGGTCAGTGTTGTACCTGTCTTTGTGTCCCTATCAGTGTCGTTCAGTGTTGTACCTGTCTTCCTGTCCCTATCAGTGTCGGTCAGTGTTGTACCTGTCCTTCTGTCCCTATCAGTGTCGGTCAGTGTTGTACCTGTCTTTCTGTCCCTATCAGTGCCGGTCAGTGTTGTACATGTCTTTCTGTCTTTCTGTCCCTATCAGTGTCGGTCAGGGTTGTACCTGTCTTTCTGTCACTATCAGTGTCGGTCAGTGTTGTACCTGTCTTTCTGTCCCTATCAGTGTCGGTCAGTGTTGTACCTGTCTTTCTGTCTTTCTGTCCCTATCAGTGTCGGTCAGGGTTGTACCTGTCTTTCTGTCACTATCAGTGTCGGTCAGTGTTGTACCTGTCTTTCTGTCCCTATCAGTGTCGGTCAGTGTTGTACCTGTCTTTCTGTCACTATCAGTGTCGGTCAGGGTTGTACCTGTCTTTCTGTCCCTATCAGTGTCGGTCAGTGTTGTACCTGTCTTTCTGTCCCTATCATTGTCGGTCAGTGTTGTACCTGTCTTTCTGTCTTTCTGTCCCTATCAGTGTCGGTCAGTGTTGTACCTGTCTTTCTGTCCCTATCAGTGTCGGTCAGTGTTGTACCTGTCTTTCTGTCTTTCTGTCCCCATCAGTGTCGGTCAATGTTGTACCTGTCTTTCTGTCCATATCAGTGTCGGTCAGTTCTGTACATGTCTTTCTGTCACTATCAGTGTCGGTCAGTGTTGTACCTGTCTTTCTATCTTTCTGTCCCTATCAGTGTCGGCCAGTGTTGTACCTGTCTTTCTGTCCCTATCATTGTCGGTCAGTGTTGTACCTGTCTTTCTGTCTTTCTGTCCCTATCAGTGTCGGTCAGTGTTGTACCTATCTTTCTGTCGCTACCAGTGTCTGTCAGTTTTGTACCTGTCTTTCTGTCCCTATTAGTGTCGGTCAGTGTTGTAACTGTCTTTCTGTCCCTATCAGTGTCGGTCAGTGTTGTACCTGTCTTTCTGTCTTTCTGTCCCCATCAGTGTCGGTCAGTGTTGTACCTGTCTTTCTGTCACTATCAGTGTCGGTCAGTGTTGTACCTGTCTTTCTGTCCCTATCAGTGTCGGTCAGTGTTGTACCTGTCTTCCTGTCCCTATCAGTGTCGGTCAGTGTTGTACCTGTCTTTCTGTCTTTCTGTCCCCATCAGTGTCGGTCAGTGTTGTACCTGTCTTTCTGTCCCCATCAGTGTCGGTCAGTGTTGTACCTGTCTTTCTGTCCCTATCAGTGTCGGTCAGTGTTGTACCTGTCTTTCTGTCCCTATCAGTGTCGTTCAGTGTTGTACCTGTCTTCCTGTCCCTATCAGTGTCGGTCAGTGTTGTACCTGTCCTTCTGTCCCTATCAGTGTCGGTCAGTGTTGTACCTGTCTTTCTGTCCCTATCAGTGCCGGTCAGTGTTGTACATGTCTTTCTGTCTTTCTGTCCCTATCAGTGTCGGTCAGGGTTGTACCTGTCTTTCTGTCACTATCAGTGTCGGTCAGTGTTGTACCTGTCTTTCTGTCCCTATCAGTGTCGGTCAGTGTTGTACCTGTCTTTCTGTCTTTCTGTCCCTATCAGTGTCGGTCAGGGTTGTACCTGTCTTTCTGTCACTATCAGTGTCGGTCAGTGTTGTACCTGTCTTTCTGTCCCTATCAGTGTCGGTCAGTGTTGTACCTGTCTTTCTGTCACTATCAGTGTCGGTCAGGGTTGTACCTGTCTTTCTGTCCCTATCAGTGTCGGTCAGTGTTGTACCTGTCTTTCTGTCCCTATCATTGTCGGTCAGTGTTGTACCTGTCTTTCTGTCTTTCTGTCCCTATCAGTGTCGGTCAGTGTTGTACCTGTCTTTCTGTCCCTATCAGTGTCGGTCAGTGTTGTACCTGTCTTTCTGTCTTTCTGTCCCCATCAGTGTCGGTCAATGTTGTACCTGTCTTTCTGTCCATATCAGTGTCGGTCAGTTCTGTACATGTCTTTCTGTCACTATCAGTGTCGGTCAGTGTTGTACCTGTCTTTCTATCTTTCTGTCCCTATCAGTGTCGGCCAGTGTTGTACCTGTCTTTCTGTCCCTATCATTGTCGGTCAGTGTTGTACCTGTCTTTCTGTCTTTCTGTCCCTATCAGTGTCGGTCAGTGTTGTACCTATCTTTCTGTCGCTATCAGTGTCTGTCAGTTTTGTACCTGTCTTTCTGTCCCTATTAGTGTCGGTCAGTGTTGTAACTGTCTTTCTGTCCCTATCAGTGTCGGTCAGTGTTGTACCTGTCTTTCTGTCTTTCTGTCCCCATCAGTGTCGGTCAGTGTTGTACCTGTCTTTCTGTCACTATCAGTGTCGGTCAGTGTTGTACCTGTCTTTCTGTCCCTATCAGTGTCGGTCAGTGTTGTACCTGTCTTTCTGTCTTTCTGTCCCTATCAGTGTCGGTCAGGGTTGTACCTGTCTTTCTGTCACTATCAGTGTCGGTCAGTGTTGTACCTGTCTTTCTGTCCCTATCAGTGTCGGTCAGTGTTGTACCTGTCTTTCTGTCACTATCAGTGTCGGTCAGGGTTGTACCTGTCTTTCTGTCCCTATCAGTGTCGGTCAGTGTTGTACCTGTCTTTCTGTCCCTATCATTGTCGGTCAGTGTTGTACCTGTCTTTCTGTCTTTCTGTCCCTATCAGTGTCGGTCAGTGTTGTACCTGTCTTTCTGTCCCTATCAGTGTCGGTCAGTGTTGTACCTGTCTTTCTGTCTTTCTGTCCCTATCAGTGTCGGTCAGTGTTGTACCTATCTTTCTGTCGCTATCAGTGTCTGTCAGTTTTGTACCTGTCTTTCTGTCCCTATTAGTGTCGGTCAGTGTTGTAACTGTCTTTCTGTCCCTATCAGTGTCGGTCAGTGTTGTACCTGTCTTTCTGTCTTTCTGTCCCCATCAGTGTCGGTCAGTGTTGTACCTGTCTTTCTGTCCCTATCAGTGTCGGTCAGTGTTGTACCTGTCTTTCTGTCCCTATCAGTGTCGTTCAGTGTTGTACCTGTCTTCCTGTCCCTATCAGTGTCGGTCAGTGTTGTACCTGTCTTTCTGTCCCTATCATTGTCGGTCAGTGTTGTACCTGTCTTTCTGTCTTTCTGTCCCTATCAGTGTCGGTCAGTGCTGTACCTATCTTTCTGTCCCTATCAGTGTCTGTCAGTTTTGTACCTGTCTTTCTGTCCCTATCAGTGTCGGTCAGTGTTGTACCTGTCTTTCTGTCCCTATCAGTGTCGGTCAGTGTTGTACCTGTCTTTCTGTCTTTCTGTCCCTATCAGTGTCGGTCAGGGTTGTACCTGTCTTTCTGTCCCTATCAGTGTCGGTCAGTGTTGTACCTGTCTTTCTGTCTTTCTGTCCCTATCATTTCGGTCAGTGTTGTACCTGTCGTTCTGTCCCTATCAGTGTCGGTCATTGTTGTACCTGTCTTTCTGTCCCTATCAGTGTCGGTCAGTGTTGTACCTGTCTTTCTGTCCCTATCAGTGTCGGTCACTGTTGTACCTGTCTTTCTGTCCCTATCAGTGTCGGTCATTGTTGTACCTGTCTTTCTGTCTTTCTGTCCCTATCAGTGTCGGTCACTGTTGTACCTGTCTTTCTGTCCCTATCAGTGTCGGTCAGTGTTGTACCTGTCTTTCTGTCCCTATCAGTGTCTGTCAGTGTTGTACCTGTCTTTCTGTCCCTATCAGTGTCGGTCAGTGTAATACCTGTCTTTCTGTCCCTATCATTGTCGGTCAGTGTTGTACCTGTCTTTCTGTCTTTCTGTCCCTATCAGTGTCGGTCAGTGCTGTACCTATCTTTCTTTCCCTATCAGTGTCTGTCAGTTTTGTACCTGTCTTTCTGTCCCTATCAGTCTCGGTCAGTGTTGTACCTGTCTTTCTGTCCCTATCAGTGTCGGTCAGTGTTGTACCTGTCTTTCTGTCTTTCTGTCCCTATCAGTGTCGGTCAGTGTTGTACCTGTCTTTCTGTCCCTATCAGTGTTGGTCAGTGTTGTACCTGTCTTTCTGTCCCTATCAGTGTCGGTCAATGTTGTACCTGTCTTTCTGTCCATATCAGTGTCGGTCAGTTCTGTACATGTCTTTCTGTCCCTATCAGTGTCGGTCAGTGTTGTACCTGTCTTTCTATCTTTCTGTCCCTATCAGTGTCGGTCAGTGTTGTACCTGTCTTTCTGTCCCTATCATTGTCGGTCAGTGTTGTACCTGTCTTTCTGTCCCTATCAGTGTCGTTCAGTGTTGTACCTGTCTTCCTGTCCCTATCAGTGTCGGTCAGTGTTGTACCTGTCTTTCTGTCCCTATCATTGTCGGTCAGTGTTGTACCTGTCTTTCTGTCTTTCTGTCCCTATCAGTGTCGGTCAGTGCTGTACCTATCTTTCTGTCCCTATCAGTGTCTGTCAGTTTTGTACCTGTCTTTCTGTCCCTATCAGTGTCGGTCAGTGTTGGACCTGTCTTTCTGTCCCTATCAGTGTCGGTCAGTGTTGTACCTGTCTTTCTGTCTTTCTGTCCCTATCAGTGTCGGTCAGGGTTGTACCTGTCTTTCTGTCACTATCAGTGTCGGTCAGTGTTGTACCTGTCTTTCTGTCCCTATCAGTGTCGGTCAGTGTTGTACCTGTCTTTCTGTCTTTCTGTCCCTATCAGTGTCGGTCAGTGTTGTACCTGTCTTTCTGTCGCTATCAGTGTCGGTCAGTGTTGTACCTGTCGTTCTGTCCCTATCAGTGTCGGTCATTGTTGTACCTGTCTTTCTGTCCCTATCAGTGTCGGTCAGTGTTGTACCTGTCTTTCTGTCCCTATCATTGTCGGTCAGTGTTGTACCTGTCTTTCTGTCCCTATCAGTGTCGGTCAGTGCTGTACCTATCTTTCTGTCCCTATCAGTGTCTGTCAGTTTTGTACCTGTCTTTCTGTCCCTATCAGTCTCGGTCAGTGTTGAACCTGTCTTTCTGTCCCTATCAGTGTCGGTCAGTGTTGTACCTGTCTTTCTGTCTTTCTGTCCCTATCAGTGTCGGTCAGGGTTGTACCTGTCTTTCTGTCACTATCAGTGTCGGTCAGTGTTGTACCTGTCTTTCTGTCCCTATCAGTGTCGGTCAGTGTTGTTTCTGTCTTTCTGTCCCTATCAGTGTCGGTCAGTGTTGTACCTGTCTTTCTGTCCCTATCATTGTCGGTCAGTGTTGTACCTGTCTTTCTGTCCCTATCAGTGTCGGTCAATGTTGTACCTGTCTTTCTGTCCATATCAGTGTCGGTCAGTTCTGTACATGTCTTTCTGTCACTATCAGTGTCGGTCAGTGTTGTACCTGTCTTTCTATCTTTCTGTCCCTATCAGTGTCGGTCAGTGTTGTACCTGTCTTTCTGTCCCTATCATTGTCGGTCAGTGTTGTACCTGTCTTTCTGTCTTTCTGTCCATATCAGTGTCGGTCAGTTCTGTACATGTCTTTCTGTCCCTATCAGTGTCGGTCAGTGTTGTACCTGTCTTTCTGTCCCTATCAGTGTCGGTCAGTGTAGTACCTGTCTTTCTATCTTTCTGTCCCTATCAGTGTCGGTCAGTGTTGTACCTGTCTTTCTGTCCCTATCAGTGTCGGTCAATGTTGTACCTGTCTTTCTGTCCATATCAGTGTCGGTCAGTTCTGTACATGTCTTTCTGTCCCTATCAGTGTCGTTCAGTGTTGTACCTGTCTTTCTGTCCCTATCATTGTCGGTCAGTGTTGTACCTGTCTTTCTGTCTTTCTATCCCTATCAGTGTCGGTCAGTGCTGTACCTATCTTTCTGTTCCTATCAGTGTCTGTCAGTGTTGTACCTGTCTTTCTGTCCCTATCAGTGTCGGTCAATGTTGTACCTGTCTTTCTGTCCCTATCAGTGTCGGTCAGTGTTGTACCTGTCTTTCTGTCTTTCTGTCCCTATCAGTGTCGGTCAGGGTTGTACCTGTCTTTCTGTCACTATCAGTGTCGGTCAGTGTTGTACCTGTCTTTCTGTCCCTATCATTGTCGGTCAGTGTTGTACCTGTCTTTCTGTCTTTCTGTCCCTATCAGTGTCGGTCAGTTTTGTACCTGTCTTTCTGTCCCTATCAGTGTCGGTCAGTGTTGTACCTGTATTTCTGTCCCTATCAGTGTCGGTCAGTGTTGTACCTGTCTTTCTGTCTTTCTGTCCCTATCAGTGTCGGTCAGTGTTGTAACTGTCTTTCTGTCCCTATAAGTGTCGGTCAGTGTTGTACCTGTCTTTCTGTCTTTCTGTCCCTATCAGTGTCGGTCAGTGTTGTACCTGTCATTCTGTCCCTATTATTGTCGGTCAGTGTTGTACCTGTCTTTCTGTCTTTCTGTCCCTATCAGTGTCGGTCAGTGTTGTACCTGTCTTTCTGTCCCTATCATTGTCGGTCAGTGTTGTAACTGTCTTTCTGTCCCTATCAGTGTCGGTCAGTGTTGTACCTGTCTTTCTGTCTTTCTGTCCCTATCAGTGTCGTTCAGTGTTGTACCTGTCTTTCTGTCCCTATCACTGTCGGTCAGTGCTGTACCTATCTTTCTGTCCCTATCAGTGTCTGTCAGTTTTGTACCTGTCTTTCTGTCCCTATCAGTCTCGGTCAGTGTTGTACCTGTCTTTCTGTCCCTATCAGTGTCGGTCAGTGTTGTACCTGTCTTTCTGTCTTTCTGTCCCTATCAGTGTCGGTCAGGGTTGTACCTGTCTTTCTGTCTTTCTGTCCCTATCAGTGTCGGTCAGGGTTGTACCTGTCTTTCTGTCACTATCAGTGTCGGTCAGTGTTGTACCTGTCTTTCTGTCCCTATCAGTGTCGGTCAGTGTTGTACCTGTCTTTCTGTCTTTCTGTCCCTATCAGTGTCGGTCAGTGTTGTACCTGTCTTTCTGTCCCTCTCAGTGTCGGTCAGTGTTGTACCTGTCTTTCTGTCTTTCTGTCCCTATCAGTGTCGGTCAGTGTTGTACCTATCTTTCTGTCGCTATCAGTGTCTGTCAGTTTTGTACCTGTCTTTCTGTCCCTATTAGTGTCGGTCAGTGTTGTAACTGTCTTTCTGTCCCTCTCAGTGTCGGTCATGTGTTGTACCTGTCTTTCTGTCTTTCTGTCCCTATCAGTCACAGTCAATGTTGTACCTGTCTTTCTGTCTTTCTGTCCCTGTCAGTTTCGGTCAGTGTTGTACCTATCTTTCTGTCCCTATCAGTGTCGGTCAGTGTTGTACCTGTCTTTCTGTCCCTATCAGTGTCGGTCAGTGTTGTACCTGTCTTTCTGTCCCTATCAGTGTCGGTCAGTGTTGTACCTATCTTTCTGTCCCTATCAGTGTCTGTCAGTTTTGTGCCTGTCTTTCTGTCCCTATCAGTGTCGGTCAGTGTTGTACCTGTCTTTCTGTCTTTCTGTCCCTATCAGTGTCGGTCAGTGTTGTACCTGTCTTCCTGTCTTTCTGTCCCTATCAGTGTCGGTCAGTGTTGTACCTGTCTTTCTGTCCCTGTCAGTGTCGGTCATTTTTGTACCTGTCTTTCTGTCTTTCTGTCCCTATCAGTGTCGGTCACTGTTGTACCTGTCTTTCTGTCCCTATCAGTGTCGGTCAGTGTTGTACCTGTCTTTCTGTCCCTCTCAGTGTCGGTCAGTGTTGTACCTGTCTTTCTGTCCCTATCAGTGTCGGTCAGTGTAATACCTGTCTTTCTGTCCCTATCAGTGTCGGTCAGTGTTGTACCTGTCCTTCTGTCCCTATCAGTGTCGGTCAGTGTTGTACCTGTCTTTCTGTCTTTCTGTCCCTATCAGTGTCGGTCAGTGTTGTACCTGTCTTTCTGTCCTTATCAGTGTCGGTCAGTGTTGTACCTGTCCTTCTGTCCCTATCAGTGTCGGTCAGTGTTGTACCTGTCATTCTGTCTTTCTGTCCCTATCAGTGTCGGTCAGTGTTGTACCTGTCCTTCTGTCCCTATCAGTGTCGGTCAGTGTTGTACCTGTCTTTCTGTCTTTCTGTCCCTATCAGTGTCGGTCAGTGTTGTACCTATATTTCTGTCCCTATCAGTGTCTGTCAGTGTTGGACCTGTCTTTCTGTCCCTATCAGTGTCGGTCAGTGTAGTACCTGTCTTTCTGTCCCTCTCAGTGTCGGTCATGTGTTGTACCTGTCTTTCTGTCTTTCTGTCCCTATCAGTCACAGTCAATGTTGTACCTGTCTTTCTGTCTTTCTGTCCCTATCAGTGTCTGTCAGTTTTGTGCATGTCTTTCTGTCCCTATCAGTGTCGGTCTGTGTTGTACCTGTCTTTCTGTCCCTATCAGTGTCGGTCAGTGTTGTACCTGTTTTTCTGTCTTTCTGTCCCTATCAGTGTCGGTCAGTGTTGTACCTGTCTTTCTGTCCCTATCAGTGTCGGTCAGTTTTGTACCCGTCTTTCTGTCCCTATCAGTGTCGGTCAGTGTTGTACCTGTCTTTCTGTCCCTATCTGTGTCGGTCAGTGTTGTACCTGTCTTCCTGTCTTTCTGTCCCTATCAGTGTCGGTCAGTGTTGTACCTGTCTTTCAGTCCCTGGCAGTGTCGGTCAGTGTTGTACCTGTCTTTCTGTCCATATCAGTGTCGGTCAATGTTGTACCTGTCTTTCTGTCCATATCAGTGTCGGTCAGTTCTGTACCTGTCTTTCTGTCCCTGTCAGTTTCGGTCAGTGTTGTACCTGTCTTTCTGTCCATATCAGTGTCGGTTCGTGTTGTACCTGTCTTTCTGTCCCTCTCAGTGTCGGTCAGTGTTGTACCTGTCTTTCTGTCCCTATCAGTGTCGTTCAGTGTTGTACCTGTCTTCCTGTCCCTATCAGTGTCGGTCAGTGTTGTACCTGTCTTTCTGTCCCTATCAGTGTCGGTCAGTGTTGTATCTGTCTTTCTGTCCTTATCAGTGTCAGTCAGTGTTGTAACTATCTTTCTGTCCCTATCAGTGTCTGTCAGTTTTGTGCATGTCTTTCTGTCCCTATCAGTGTCTGTCTGTGTTGTACCTGTCTTTCTGTCCCTATCAGTGTCGGTCAGTGTTGTACCTGTTTTTCTGTCTTTCTGTCCCTATCAGTGTCGGTCAGTGTTGTACCTGTCTTTCTGTCCCTATCAGTGTCGGTCAGTTTTGTACCTGTCTTTCTGTCCCTATCAGTGTCGGTCAGTGTTGTACCTGTCTTTCTGTCCCTATCTGTGTTGGTCAGTGTTGTACCTGTCTTCCTGTCTTTCTGTCCCTATCAGTGTCGGTCAGTGTTGTACCTGTCTTTCAGTCCCTGTCAGTGTCGGTCAGTGTTGTACCTGTCTTTCTGTCCATATCAGTGTCGGTCAATGTTGTACCTGTCTTTCTGTCCATATCAGTGTCGGTCAGTTCTGTACCTGTCTTTCTGTCCCTGTCAGTTTCGGTCAGTGTTGTACCTGTCTTTCTATCTTTCTGTCCCTATCAGTGTCGGTCAGTGTTGTACCTGTCTTTCTGTCCCTATCATTGTCAGTCAGTGTTGTACCTGTCTTTCTGTCTTTCTGTCCCTATCAGTGTCGGTCAGTGTTGTACCTGTCTTTCTGTCCCTATCAGTGTCGGTCAGTGTTGTACCTGTCTTTCTGTCTTTCTGTCCCCATCAGTGTTGGTCAGTGTTGTACCTGTCTTTCTGTCCCTATCAGTGTCGGTCAGTGTTCTACCTGTGTTTCTGTCCCTATCAGTGTTGGTCAGTGTTGTACCTGTCTTTCTGTCCCTATCAGTGTCGGTCAGTGTTGTACCTGTCTTTCTGTCCCGATCAGTGTCGGTTAGTGTTGTACCTGTCTTTCTGTCCCTATCAGTGTCGGTCAGTGTTGTACCTGTCTTTCTGTCCCTATCAGTGTCTTTCAGTGTTGTACCTGTCTTCCCGTCCCTATCAGTGTCGGTCTGTGTTGTACCTGTCTTTCTGTCCCTATCATTGTCGGTCAGTGTTGTACCTGTATTTCTGTCTTTCTGTCCCTATCAGTGTCGGTCAGTGTTGTACCTATCTTTCTGTCCCTATCAGTGTCTGTCAGTTTTGTACCTGTCTTTCTGTCCCTATCAGTGTCGGTCAGTGTTGTACCTGTCTTTCTGTCCCTATCAGTGTCGGTCAGTGTTGTACCTGTCTTTCTGTCTTTCTGTCCCTATCAGTGTCGGTCAGTGTTGTACCTGTCTTTCTGTCCCTATCAGTGTCGGTCAGTGTTGGAACTGTCTTTCTGTCCCTATCAGTGTCGGTCAGTGTTGTACCTGTCTTTCTGTCTTTCTGTCCCTATCAGTGTCGATCAGTGTTGTACCTATCTTTCTGTGCCTATCAGTGTCTGTCAGTTTTGTACCTGTCTTTCTGTCCCTATCAGTGTCGGTCAGTGTTGTACCTGTCTTTCTGTCCCTATCAGTGTCGGTCAGTGTTGTACCTGTCTTTCTGTCTTTCTGTCCCTATCAGTGTCGGTCAGTGTTGTACCTGTCTTTCAGTGTTGTACCTGTCTTCCTGTCCCTATCAGTGTCGGTCAGTGTTGTACCTGTCTTTCTGTCCCTATCATTGACGGTCAGTGTTGTACCTGTCTTTCTGTCCCTATCAGTGTCGGTCAGTGTTGTACCTATCTTTCTGTCCCTATCAGTGTCTGTCAGTTTTGTGCCTGTCTTTCTGTCCCTCTCAGTGTCGGTCAGTGTTGTACCTGTCTTTATGTCCCTATCAGTGTCGGTTAGTGTTGTACCTGTTTTTCTGTCTTTCTGTCCCTATCAGTGTCGGTCAGTGTTGTACCTGTCTTTCTGTCCCTATCAGTGTCGGTCAGTTTTGTACCTGTCTTTCTGTCCCTATCAGTGTCGTTCAGTGTTGTACCTGTCTTTCTGTCCCTATCAGTGTCGGTCAGTGTTGTACCTGTCTTCCTGTCTTTCTGTCCCTATCAGTGTCGGTCAGTGTTGTACCTGTCTTTCTGTCCCTGTCAGTGTCGGTCAGTGTTGTACCTGTCTTTCTGTCCCTATCAGTGTCTTTCAGTGTTGTACCTGTCTTTCTGTCCTTATCAGTGTCGGTCAGTTCTGTACATGTCTTTCTGTCCCTATCAGTGTCGGTCAGTGTTGTACCTGTCTTTCTGTCCCTATCAGTGTCTGTCAGTTTTGTACCTGTCTTTCTGTCCCTATCAGTGTCGGTCAGTGTTGTACCTGTCTTTCTGTCCCTATCAGTGTCTGTCAGTTTTGTACCTGTCTTTCTGTCCCTATCAGTGTCGGTCAGTGTTGTACCTGTCTTTCTGTCCCTATCAGTATCGGTCAGTGTTGTACCTGTCTTTCTGTCCCTATCAGTGGTGGTCAGTGTTGTACCTGTCTTTCTGTCCCTATCAGTGTCGGTCAGTGTTGTACCTGTCTTTCTGTCCCGATCAGTGTCAGTTAGTGTTGTACCTGTCTTTCTGTCCCTCTCAGTGTCGGTCAGTGTTGTACCTATCTTTCTGTCCCTATCAGTGTCTGTCAGTTTTGTACCTGTCTTTCTGTCCCTATCAGTGTCGGTCAGTGTTGTACCTGTCTTTCTGTCCCTATCAGTGTCGGTCAGTGTTGTACCTGTCTTTCTGTCTTTCTGTCCCTATCAGTGTCGTTCAGTGTTGTACCTGTCTTTCTGTCCCTATCAGTGTCGGTCAGTGTTGTACCTGTCTTTCTGTCCCTATCAGTGTCGGTCAGTGTTGTACCTATCTTTCTGTCCCTATCAGTGTCTGTCAGTTTTGTGCTTGTCTTTCTGTCCCTCTCAGTGTCGGTCAGTGTTGTACCTGTCTTTCTGTCCCTATCAGTGTCGGTCAGTGTTGTACCTGTTTTTCTGTCTTTCTGTCCCTATCAGTGTCGGTCAGTGTTGTACCTGTCTTTCTGTCCATATCAGTGTCGGTTCGTGTTGTACCTGTCTTTCTGTCCCTCTCAGTGTCGGTCAGTGTTGTACCTGTCTTTCTGTCCCTATCAGTGTCGTTCAGTGTTGTACCTGTCTTCCTGTCCCTATCAGTGTCGGTCAGTGTTGTACCTGTCTTTCTGTCCCTATCAGTGTCGGTCAGTGTTGTATCTGTCTTTCTGTCCTTATCAGTGTCAGTCAGTGTTGTAACTATCTTTCTGTCCCTATCAGTGTCTGTCAGTTTTGTGCATGTCTTTCTGTCCCTATCAGTGTCGGTCTGTGTTGTACCTGTCTTTCTGTCCCTATCAGTGTCGGTCAGTGTTGTACCTGTTTTTCTGTCTTTCTGTCCCTATCAGTGTCGGTCAGTGTTGTACCTGTCTTTCTGTCCCTATCAGTGTCGGTCAGTTTTGTACCTGTCTTTCTGTCCCTATCAGTGTCGGTCAGTGTTGTACCTGTCTTTCTGTCCCTATCTGTGTTGGTCAGTGTTGTACCTGTCTTCCTGTCTTTCTGTCCCTATCAGTGTCGGTCAGTGTTGTACCTGTCTTTCAGTCCCTGTCAGTGTCGGTCAGTGTTGTACCTGTCTTTCTGTCCATATCAGTGTCGGTCAATGTTGTACCTGTCTTTCTGTCCATATCAGTGTCGGTCAGTTCTGTACCTGTCTTTCTGTCCCTGTCAGTTTCGGTCAGTGTTGTACCTGTCTTTCTATCTTTCTGTCCCTATCAGTGTCGGTCAGTGTTGTACCTGTCTTTCTGTCCCTATCATTGTCAGTCAGTGTTGTACCTGTCTTTCTGTCTTTCTGTCCCTATCAGTGTCGGTCAGTGTTGTACCTGTCTTTCTGTCCCTATCAGTGTCGGTCAGTGTTGTACCTGTCTTTCTGTCTTTCTGTCCCCATCAGTGTTGGTCAGTGTTGTACCTGTCTTTCTGTCCCTATCAGTGTCGGTCAGTGTTCTACCTGTGTTTCTGTCCCTATCAGTGTTGGTCAGTGTTGTACCTGTCTTTCTGTCCCTATCAGTGTCGGTCAGTGTTGTACCTGTCTTTCTGTCCCGATCAGTGTCGGTTAGTGTTGTACCTGTCTTTCTGTCCCTATCAGTGTCGGTCAGTGTTGTACCTGTCTTTCTGTCCCTATCAGTGTCTTTCAGTGTTGTACCTGTCTTCCCGTCCCTATCAGTGTCGGTCTGTGTTGTACCTGTCTTTCTGTCCCTATCATTGTCGGTCAGTGTTGTACCTGTATTTCTGTCTTTCTGTCCCTATCAGTGTCGGTCAGTGTTGTACCTATCTTTCTGTCCCTATCAGTGTCTGTCAGTTTTGTACCTGTCTTTCTGTCCCTATCAGTGTCGGTCAGTGTTGTACCTGTCTTTCTGTCCCTATCAGTGTCGGTCAGTGTTGTACCTGTCTTTCTGTCTTTCTGTCCCTATCAGTGTCGGTCAGTGTTGTACCTGTCTTTCTGTCCCTATCAGTGTCGGTCAGTGTTGGAACTGTCTTTCTGTCCCTATCAGTGTCGGTCAGTGTTGTACCTGTCTTTCTGTCTTTCTGTCCCTATCAGTGTCGATCAGTGTTGTACCTATCTTTCTGTGCCTATCAGTGTCTGTCAGTTTTGTACCTGTCTTTCTGTCCCTATCAGTGTCGGTCAGTGTTGTACCTGTCTTTCTGTCCCTATCAGTGTCGGTCAGTGTTGTACCTGTCTTTCTGTCTTTCTGTCCCTATCAGTGTCGGTCAGTGTTGTACCTGTCTTTCAGTGTTGTACCTGTCTTCCTGTCCCTATCAGTGTCGGTCAGTGTTGTACCTGTCTTTCTGTCCCTATCATTGACGGTCAGTGTTGTACCTGTCTTTCTGTCCCTATCAGTGTCGGTCAGTGTTGTACCTATCTTTCTGTCCCTATCAGTGTCTGTCAGTTTTGTGCCTGTCTTTCTGTCCCTCTCAGTGTCGGTCAGTGTTGTACCTGTCTTTCTGTCCCTATCAGTGTCGGTTAGTGTTGTACCTGTTTTTCTGTCTTTCTGTCCCTATCAGTGTCGGTCAGTGTTGTACCTGTCTTTCTGTCCCTATCAGTGTCGGTCAGTTTTGTACCTGTCTTTCTGTCCCTATCAGTGTCGTTCAGTGTTGTACCTGTCTTTCTGTCCCTATCAGTGTCGGTCAGTGTTGTACCTGTCTTCCTGTCTTTCTGTCCCTATCAGTGTCGGTCAGTGTTGTACCTGTCTTTCTGTCCCTGTCAGTGTCGGTCAGTGTTGTACCTGTCTTTCTGTCCCTATCAGTGTCTTTCAGTGTTGTACCTGTCTTTCTGTCCTTATCAGTGTCGGTCAGTTCTGTACATGTCTTTCTGTCCCTATCAGTGTCGGTCAGTGTTGTACCTGTCTTTCTGTCCCTATCAGTGTCTGTCAGTTTTGTACCTGTCTTTCTGTCCCTATCAGTGTCGGTCAGTGTTGTACCTGTCTTTCTGTCCCTATCAGTGTCTGTCAGTTTTGTACCTGTCTTTCTGTCCCTATCAGTGTCGGTCAGTGTTGTACCTGTCTTTCTGTCCCTATCAGTATCGGTCAGTGTTGTACCTGTCTTTCTGTCCCTATCAGTGGTGGTCAGTGTTGTACCTGTCTTTCTGTCCCTATCAGTGTCGGTCAGTGTTGTACCTGTCTTTCTGTCCCGATCAGTGTCAGTTAGTGTTGTACCTGTCTTTCTGTCCCTCTCAGTGTCGGTCAGTGTTGTACCTATCTTTCTGTCCCTATCAGTGTCTGTCAGTTTTGTACCTGTCTTTCTGTCCCTATCAGTGTCGGTCAGTGTTGTACCTGTCTTTCTGTCCCTATCAGTGTCGGTCAGTGTTGTACCTGTCTTTCTGTCTTTCTGTCCCTATCAGTGTCGTTCAGTGTTGTACCTGTCTTTCTGTCCCTATCAGTGTCGGTCAGTGTTGTACCTGTCTTTCTGTCCCTATCAGTGTCGGTCAGTGTTGTACCTATCTTTCTGTCCCTATCAGTGTCTGTCAGTTTTGTGCTTGTCTTTCTGTCCCTCTCAGTGTCGGTCAGTGTTGTACCTGTCTTTCTGTCCCTATCAGTGTCGGTCAGTGTTGTACCTGTTTTTCTGTCTTTCTGTCCCTATCAGTGTCGGTCAGTGTTGTACCTGTCTTTCTGTCCATATCAGTGTCGGTTCGTGTTGTACCTGTCTTTCTGTCCCTCTCAGTGTCGGTCAGTGTTGTACCTGTCTTTCTGTCCCTATCAGTGTCGTTCAGTGTTGTACCTGTCTTCCTGTCCCTATCAGTGTCGGTCAGTGTTGTACCTGTCTTTCTGTCCCTATCAGTGTCGGTCAGTGTTGTATCTGTCTTTCTGTCCTTATCAGTGTCAGTCAGTGTTGTAACTATCTTTCTGTCCCTATCAGTGTCTGTCAGTTTTGTGCATGTCTTTCTGTCCCTATCAGTGTCGGTCTGTGTTGTACCTGTCTTTCTGTCCCTATCAGTGTCGGTCAGTGTTGTACCTGTTTTTCTGTCTTTCTGTCCCTATCAGTGTCGGTCAGTGTTGTACCTGTCTTTCTGTCCCTATCAGTGTCGGTCAGTTTTGTACCTGTCTTTCTGTCCCTATCAGTGTCGGTCAGTGTTGTACCTGTCTTTCTGTCCCTATCTGTGTTGGTCAGTGTTGTACCTGTCTTCCTGTCTTTCTGTCCCTATCAGTGTCGGTCAGTGTTGTACCTGTCTTTCAGTCCCTGTCAGTGTCGGTCAGTGTTGTACCTGTCTTTCTGTCCATATCAGTGTCGGTCAATGTTGTACCTGTCTTTCTGTCCATATCAGTGTCGGTCAGTTCTGTACCTGTCTTTCTGTCCCTGTCAGTTTCGGTCAGTGTTGTACCTGTCTTTCTATCTTTCTGTCCCTATCAGTGTCGGTCAGTGTTGTACCTGTCTTTCTGTCCCTATCATTGTCAGTCAGTGTTGTACCTGTCTTTCTGTCTTTCTGTCCCTATCAGTGTCGGTCAGTGTTGTACCTGTCTTTCTGTCCCTATCAGTGTCGGTCAGTGTTGTACCTGTCTTTCTGTCTTTCTGTCCCCATCAGTGTTGGTCAGTGTTGTACCTGTCTTTCTGTCCCTATCAGTGTCGGTCAGTGTTCTACCTGTGTTTCTGTCCCTATCAGTGTTGGTCAGTGTTGTACCTGTCTTTCTGTCCCTATCAGTGTCGGTCAGTGTTGTACCTGTCTTTCTGTCCCGATCAGTGTCGGTTAGTGTTGTACCTGTCTTTCTGTCCCTATCAGTGTCGGTCAGTGTTGTACCTGTCTTTCTGTCCCTATCAGTGTCTTTCAGTGTTGTACCTGTCTTCCCGTCCCTATCAGTGTCGGTCTGTGTTGTACCTGTCTTTCTGTCCCTATCATTGTCGGTCAGTGTTGTACCTGTATTTCTGTCTTTCTGTCCCTATCAGTGTCGGTCAGTGTTGTACCTATCTTTCTGTCCCTATCAGTGTCTGTCAGTTTTGTACCTGTCTTTCTGTCCCTATCAGTGTCGGTCAGTGTTGTACCTGTCTTTCTGTCCCTATCAGTGTCGGTCAGTGTTGTACCTGTCTTTCTGTCTTTCTGTCCCTATCAGTGTCGGTCAGTGTTGTACCTGTCTTTCTGTCCCTATCAGTGTCGGTCAGTGTTGGAACTGTCTTTCTGTCCCTATCAGTGTCGGTCAGTGTTGTACCTGTCTTTCTGTCTTTCTGTCCCTATCAGTGTCGATCAGTGTTGTACCTATCTTTCTGTGCCTATCAGTGTCTGTCAGTTTTGTACCTGTCTTTCTGTCCCTATCAGTGTCGGTCAGTGTTGTACCTGTCTTTCTGTCCCTATCAGTGTCGGTCAGTGTTGTACCTGTCTTTCTGTCTTTCTGTCCCTATCAGTGTCGGTCAGTGTTGTACCTGTCTTTCAGTGTTGTACCTGTCTTCCTGTCCCTATCAGTGTCGGTCAGTGTTGTACCTGTCTTTCTGTCCCTATCATTGACGGTCAGTGTTGTACCTGTCTTTCTGTCCCTATCAGTGTCGGTCAGTGTTGTACCTATCTTTCTGTCCCTATCAGTGTCTGTCAGTTTTGTGCCTGTCTTTCTGTCCCTCTCAGTGTCGGTCAGTGTTGTACCTGTCTTTCTGTCCCTATCAGTGTCGGTTAGTGTTGTACCTGTTTTTCTGTCTTTCTGTCCCTATCAGTGTCGGTCAGTGTTGTACCTGTCTTTCTGTCCCTATCAGTGTCGGTCAGTTTTGTACCTGTCTTTCTGTCCCTATCAGTGTCGTTCAGTGTTGTACCTGTCTTTCTGTCCCTATCAGTGTCGGTCAGTGTTGTACCTGTCTTCCTGTCTTTCTGTCCCTATCAGTGTCGGTCAGTGTTGTACCTGTCTTTCTGTCCCTGTCAGTGTCGGTCAGTGTTGTACCTGTCTTTCTGTCCCTATCAGTGTCTTTCAGTGTTGTACCTGTCTTTCTGTCCTTATCAGTGTCGGTCAGTTCTGTACATGTCTTTCTGTCCCTATCAGTGTCGGTCAGTGTTGTACCTGTCTTTCTGTCCCTATCAGTGTCTGTCAGTTTTGTACCTGTCTTTCTGTCCCTATCAGTGTCGGTCAGTGTTGTACCTGTCTTTCTGTCCCTATCAGTGTCTGTCAGTTTTGTACCTGTCTTTCTGTCCCTATCAGTGTCGGTCAGTGTTGTACCTGTCTTTCTGTCCCTATCAGTATCGGTCAGTGTTGTACCTGTCTTTCTGTCCCTATCAGTGGTGGTCAGTGTTGTACCTGTCTTTCTGTCCCTATCAGTGTCGGTCAGTGTTGTACCTGTCTTTCTGTCCCGATCAGTGTCAGTTAGTGTTGTACCTGTCTTTCTGTCCCTCTCAGTGTCGGTCAGTGTTGTACCTATCTTTCTGTCCCTATCAGTGTCTGTCAGTTTTGTACCTGTCTTTCTGTCCCTATCAGTGTCGGTCAGTGTTGTACCTGTCTTTCTGTCCCTATCAGTGTCGGTCAGTGTTGTACCTGTCTTTCTGTCTTTCTGTCCCCATCAGTGTTGGTCAGTGTTGTACGTGTCTTTCTGTCCCTATCAGTGTCGGTCAGTGTTCTACCTGTGTTTCTGTCCCTATCAGTGTTGGTCAGTGTTGTACCTGTCTTTCTGTCCCTATCAGTGTCGGTCAGTGTTGTACCTGTCTTTCTGTGCCGATCAGTGTCGGTTAGTGTTGTACCTGTCTTTCTGTCCCTATCAGTGTCGGTCAGTGTTGTACCTGTCTTTCTGTCCCTATCAGTGTCTTTCAGTGTTGTACCTGTCTTCCCGTCCCTATCAGTGTCGGTCTGTGTTGTACCTGTCTTTCTGTCCCTATCATTGTCGGTCAGTGTTGTACCTGTATTTCTGTCTTTCTGTCCCTATCAGTGTCGGTCAGTGTTGTACCTATCTTTCTGTCCCTATCAGTGTCTGTCAGTTTTGTACCTGTCTTTCTGTCCCTATCAGTGTCGGTCAGTGTTGTACCTGTCTTTCTGTCCCTATCAGTGTCGGTCAGTGTTGTACCTGTCTTTCTGTCTTTCTGTCCCTATCAGTGTCGGTCAGTGTTGTACCTGTCTTTCTGTCCCTATCAGTGTCGGTCAGTGTTGGAACTGTCTTTCTGTCCCTATCAGTGTCGGTCAGTGTTGTACCTGTCTTTCTGTCTTTCTGTCCCTATCAGTGTCGATCAGTGTTGTACCTATCTTTCTGTGCCTATCAGTGTCTGTCAGTTTTGTACCTGTCTTTCTGTCCCTATCAGTGTCGGTCAGTGTTGTACCTGTCTTTCTGTCCCTATCAGTGTCGGTCAGTGTTGTACCTGTCTTTCTGTCTTTCTGTCCCTATCAGTGTCGGTCAGTGTTGTACCTGTCTTTCAGTGTTGTACCTGTCTTCCTGTCCCTATCAGTGTCGGTCAGTGTTGTACCTGTCTTTCTGTCCCTATCATTGACGGTCAGTGTTGTACCTGTCTTTCTGTCCCTATCAGTGTCGGTCAGTGTTGTACCTATCTTTCTGTCCCTATCAGTGTCTGTCAGTTTTGTGCCTGTCTTTCTGTCCCTCTCAGTGTCGGTCAGTGTTGTACCTGTCTTTCTGTCCCTATCAGTGTCGGTTAGTGTTGTACCTGTTTTTCTGTCTTTCTGTCCCTATCAGTGTCGGTCAGTGTTGTACCTGTCTTTCTGTCCCTATCAGTGTCGGTCAGTTTTGTACCTGTCTTTCTGTCCCTATCAGTGTCGTTCAGTGTTGTACCTGTCTTTCTGTCCCTATCAGTGTCGGTCAGTGTTGTACCTGTCTTCCTGTCTTTCTGTCCCTATCAGTGTCGGTCAGTGTTGTACCTGTCTTTCTGTCCCTGTCAGTGTCGGTCAGTGTTGTACCTGTCTTTCTGTCCCTATCAGTGTCTTTCAGTGTTGTACCTGTCTTTCTGTCCTTATCAGTGTCGGTCAGTTCTGTACATGTCTTTCTGTCCCTATCAGTGTCGGTCAGTGTTGTACCTGTCTTTCTGTCCCTATCAGTGTCTGTCAGTTTTGTACCTGTCTTTCTGTCCCTATCAGTGTCGGTCAGTGTTGTACCTGTCTTTCTGTCCCTATCAGTGTCTGTCAGTTTTGTACCTGTCTTTCTGTCCCTATCAGTGTCGGTCAGTGTTGTACCTGTCTTTCTGTCCCTATCAGTATCGGTCAGTGTTGTACCTGTCTTTCTGTCCCTATCAGTGGTGGTCAGTGTTGTACCTGTCTTTCTGTCCCTATCAGTGTCGGTCAGTGTTGTACCTGTCTTTCTGTCCCGATCAGTGTCAGTTAGTGTTGTACCTGTCTTTCTGTCCCTCTCAGTGTCGGTCAGTGTTGTACCTATCTTTCTGTCCCTATCAGTGTCTGTCAGTTTTGTACCTGTCTTTCTGTCCCTATCAGTGTCGGTCAGTGTTGTACCTGTCTTTCTGTCCCTATCAGTGTCGGTCAGTGTTGTACCTGTCTTTCTGTCTTTCTGTCCCTATCAGTGTCGTTCAGTGTTGTACCTGTCTTTCTGTCCCTATCAGTGTCGGTCAGTGTTGTACCTGTCTTTCTGTCCCTATCAGTGTCGGTCAGTGTTGTACCTATCTTTCTGTCCCTATCAGTGTCTGTCAGTTTTGTGCTTGTCTTTCTGTCCCTCTCAGTGTCGGTCAGTGTTGTACCTGTCTTTCTGTCCCTATCAGTGTCGGTCAGTGTTGTACCTGTCTTTCTGTCCCTATCAGTGTCGGTCAGTGTTGTACCTTTCTTTCTGTCCCTATCAGTGTCGGTCAGTGTTGTACCTGTCTTTCTATCCCTATCAGTGTCGGTCAGTGTTGCACCTGTCTTCCTGTCTTTCTGTCCCTATCAGTGTCGGTCAGTGTTGTACCTGTCTTTCTGTCCCTGTCAGTGTCAGTCAGTGTTGTACCTGTCTTTCTGTCCCTATCAGTGTCGGTCAGTGTTGTACCTGTCTTTCTGTCCTTATCAGTGTCGGTCAGTTCTGTACATGTCTTTCTGTCCCTATCAGTGTCGGTCAGTGTTGTACCTGTCTTTCTGTCTTTCTGTCCCTATCAGTGTCGGTCAGTGTTGTACCTGTCTTTCTATCTTTCTGTCTCTATCATTGTCGGTCAGTTTTGTACCTGTCTTTCTGTCCCTATCATTGTCGGTCAGTGTTGTACCTGTCTTTCTGTCTTTCTGTCCCAATCAGTGTCGGTCAGTGTTGTACCTATCTTTCTGTCCCTATCAGTGTCTGTCAGTTTTGTACCTGTCTTTCTTTCCCTATCAGTGTCGGTCAGTGTTGTACCTGTCTTTCTGTCCCTATCAGTGTCGGTCAGTGTTGTACCTGTCTTTCTGTCCCCATCAGTGTCGGTCAGTGTTGAACCTGTCTTTCTGTCCCTATCAGTGTCGTTCAGTGTTGTACCTGTCTTTCTGTCCCTATCAGTGGTGGTCAGTGTTGTACCTGTCTTTCTGTCCCTATCAGTGTCGGTCAGTGTTGTACCTGTCTTTCTGTCTTTCTGTCCCGATCAGTGTCAGTTATTGTTGTACCTGTCTTTCTGTCCCTCTCAGTGTCGTTCAGTGTTGTACCTGTCTTTCTGTCCCTATCATTGTCGGTCAGTTTTGTGCCTGTCTTTCTGTCCCTCTCAGTGTCGGTCAGTGTTGTACCTGTCTTTCTGTCCCTATCAGTGTCGGTTAGTGTTGTACCTGTTTTTCTGTCTTTCTGTCCCTATCAGTGTCGGTCAGTGTTGTACCTGTCTTTCTGTCCCTATCAGTGTCGGTCAGTTTTGTACCTGTCTTTCTGTCCCTATCAGTGTCGTTCAGTGTTGTACCTGTCTTTCTGTCCCTATCAGTGTCGGTCAGTGTTGTACCTGTCTTCCTGTCTTTCTGTCCCTATCAGTGTCGGTCAGTGTTGTACCTGTCTTTCTGTCCCTATCAGTGTCGTTCAGTGTTGTACCTGTCTTTCTGTCCTTATCAGTGTCGGTCAGTTCTGTACATGTCTTTCTGTCCCTATCAGTGTCGGTCAGTGTTGTACCTGTCTTTCTGTCCCTATCAGTGTCGGTCAGTGTTGTACCTGTCTTTCTGTCCCCATCAGTGTCAGTCAGTGTTGTACCTGTCTTTCTGTCCCTATCAGTATCGGTCAGTGTTGTACCTGTCTTTCTGTCCCTATCAGTGGTGGTCAGTGTTGTACCTGTCTTTCTGTCCCTATCAGTGTCGGTCAGTGTTGTACCTGTCTTTCTGTCCCGATCAGTGTCAGTTAGTGTTGTACCTGTCTTTCTGTCCCTCTCAGTGTCGGTCAGTGTTGTACCTATCTTTCTGTCCCTATCAGTGTCTGTCAGTTTTGTACCTGTCTTCCTGTCTTTCTGTCCCTATCAGTGTCGGTCAGTGTTGTACCTGTCTTTCTGTCCCTATCAGTGTCGTTCAGTGTTGTACCTGTCTTTCTGTCCTTATCAGTGTCGGTCAGTGTTGTACCTGTCTTTCTGTCTTTCTGTCCCCATCAGTGTTGGTCAGTGTTGTACCTGTCTTTCTGTCCCTATCAGTGTCGGTCAGTGTTCTACCTGTGTTTCTGTCCCTATCAGTGTTGGTCAGTGTTGTACCTGTCTTTCTGTCCCTATCAGTGTCGGTCAGTGTTGTACCTGTCTTTCTGTCCCGATCAGTGTCGGTTAGTGTTGTACCTGTCTTTCTGTCCCTATCAGTGTCGGTCAGTGTTGTACCTGTCTTTCTGTCCCTATCAGTGTCTTTCAGTGTTGTACCTGTCTTCCCGTCCCTATCAGTGTCGGTCTGTGTTGTACCTGTCTTTCTGTCCCTATCATTGTCGGTCAGTGTTGTACCTGTATTTCTGTCTTTCTGTCCCTATCAGTGTCGGTCAGTGTTGTACCTATCTTTCTGTCCTTATCAGTGTCTGTCAGTTTTGTACCTGTCTTTCTGTCCCTATCAGTGTCGGTCAGTGTTGTACCTGTCTTTCTGTCCCTATCAGTGTCGGTCAGTGTTGTACCTGTCTTTCTGTCTTTCTGTCCCTATCAGTGTCGGTCAGTGTTGTACCTGTCTTTCTGTCCCTATCAGTGTCGGTCAGTGTTGGAACTGTCTTTCTGTCCCTATCAGTGTCGGTCAGTGTTGTACCTGTCTTTCTGTCTTTCTGTCCCTATCAGTGTCGATCAGTGTTGTACCTATCTTTCTGTGCCTATCAGTGTCTGTCAGTTTTGTACCTGTCTTTCTGTCCCTATCAGTGTCGGTCAGTGTTGTACCTGTCTTTCTGTCCCTATCAGTGTCGGTCAGTGTTGTACCTGTCTTTCTGTCTTTCTGTCCCTATCAGTGTCGGTCAGTGTTGTACCTGTCTTTCAGTGTTGTACCTGTCTTCCTGTCCCTATCAGTGTCGGTCAGTGTTGTACCTGTCTTTCTGTCCCTATCATTGACGGTCAGTGTTGTACCTGTCTTTCTGTCCCTATCAGTGTCGGTCAGTGTTGTACCTATCTTTCTGTCCCTATCAGTGTCTGTCAGTTTTGTGCCTGTCTTTCTGTCCCTCTCAGTGTCGGTCAGTGTTGTACCTGTCTTTCTGTCCCTATCAGTGTCGGTTAGTGTTGTACCTGTTTTTCTGTCTTTCTGTCCCTATCAGTGTCGGTCAGTGTTGTACCTGTCTTTCTGTCCCTATCAGTGTCGGTCAGTGTTGTACCTGTCTTTCTGTCCCCATCAGTGTCAGTCAGTGTTGTACCTGTCTTTCTGTCCCTATCAGTATCGGTCAGTGTTGTACCTGTCTTTCTGTCCCTATCAGTGGTGGTCAGTGTTGTACCTGTCTTTCTGTCCCTATCAGTGTCGGTCAGTGTTGTACCTGTCTTTCTGTCCCTCTCAGTGTCGGTCAGTGTTGTACCTATCTTTCTGTCCCTATCAGTGTCTGTCAGTTTTGTACCTGTCTTCCTGTCTTTCTGTCCCTATCAGTGTCGGTCAGTGTTGTACCTGTCTTTCTGTCCCTATCAGTGTCGTTCAGTGTTGTACCTGTCTTTCTGTCCTTATCAGTGTCGGTCAGTGTTGTACCTGTCTTTCTGTCTTTCTGTCCCCATCAGTGTTGGTCAGTGTTGTACCTGTCTTTCTGTCCCTATCAGTGTCGGTCAGTGTTCTACCTGTGTTTCTGTCCCTATCAGTGTTGGTCAGTGTTGTACCTGTCTTTCTGTCCCTATCAGTGTCGGTCAGTGTTGTACCTGTCTTTCTGTCCCGATCAGTGTCGGTTAGTGTTGTACCTGTCTTTCTGTCCCTATCAGTGTCGGTCAGTGTTGTACCTGTCTTTCTGTCCCTATCAGTGTCTTTCAGTGTTGTACCTGTCTTCCCGTCCCTATCAGTGTCGGTCTGTGTTGTACCTGTCTTTCTGTCCCTATCATTGTCGGTCAGTGTTGTACCTGTATTTCTGTCTTTCTGTCCCTATCAGTGTCGGTCAGTGTTGTACCTATCTTTCTGTCCTTATCAGTGTCTGTCAGTTTTGTACCTGTCTTTCTGTCCCTATCAGTGTCGGTCAGTGTTGTACCTGTCTTTCTGTCCCTATCAGTGTCGGTCAGTGTTGTACCTGTCTTTCTGTCTTTCTGTCCCTATCAGTGTCGGTCAGTGTTGTACCTGTCTTTCTGTCCCTATCAGTGTCGGTCAGTGTTGGAACTGTCTTTCTGTCCCTATCAGTGTCGGTCAGTGTTGTACCTGTCTTTCTGTCTTTCTGTCCCTATCAGTGTCGATCAGTGTTGTACCTATCTTTCTGTGCCTATCAGTGTCTGTCAGTTTTGTACCTGTCTTTCTGTCCCTATCAGTGTCGGTCAGTGTTGTACCTGTCTTTCTGTCCCTATCAGTGTCGGTCAGTGTTGTACCTGTCTTTCTGTCTTTCTGTCCCTATCAGTGTCGGTCAGTGTTGTACCTGTCTTTCAGTGTTGTACCTGTCTTCCTGTCCCTATCAGTGTCGGTCAGTGTTGTACCTGTCTTTCTGTCCCTATCATTGACGGTCAGTGTTGTACCTGTCTTTCTGTCCCTATCAGTGTCGGTCAGTGTTGTACCTATCTTTCTGTCCCTATCAGTGTCTGTCAGTTTTGTGCCTGTCTTTCTGTCCCTCTCAGTGTCGGTCAGTGTTGTACCTGTCTTTCTGTCCCTATCAGTGTCGGTTAGTGTTGTACCTGTTTTTCTGTCTTTCTGTCCCTATCAGTGTCGGTCAGTGTTGTACCTGTCTTTCTGTCCCTATCAGTGTCGGTCAGTGTTGTACCTGTCTTTCTGTCCCCATCAGTGTCAGTCAGTGTTGTACCTGTCTTTCTGTCCCTATCAGTATCGGTCAGTGTTGTACCTGTCTTTCTGTCCCTATCAGTGGTGGTCAGTGTTGTACCTGTCTTTCTGTCCCTATCAGTGTCGGTCAGTGTTGTACCTGTCTTTCTGTCCCGATCAGTGTCAGTTAGTGTTGTACCTGTCTTTCTGTCCCTCTCAGTGTCGGTCAGTGTTGTACCTATCTTTCTGTCCCTATCAGTGTCTGTCAGTTTTGTACCTGTCTTCCTGTCTTTCTGTCCCTATCAGTGTCGGTCAGTGTTGTACCTGTCTTTCTGTCCCTATCAGTGTCGTTCAGTGTTGTACCTGTCTTTCTGTCCTTATCAGTGTCGGTCAGTGTTGTACCTGTCTTTCTGTCCCTATCAGTGTCGGTCAGTGTTGTACCTGTCTTTCTGTCTTTCTGTCCCCATCAGTGTTGGTCAGTGTTGTACCTGTCTTTCTGTCCCTATCAGTGTCGGTCAGTGTTCTACCTGTGTTTCTGTCCCTATCAGTGTTGGTCAGTGTTGTACCTGTCTTTCTGTCCCTATCAGTGTCGGTCAGTGTTGTACCTGTCTTTCTGTCCCGATCAGTGTCGGTTAGTGTTGTACCTGTCTTTCTGTCCCTATCAGTGTCGGTCAGTGTTGTACCTGTCTTTCTGTCCCTATCAGTGTCTTTCAGTGTTGTACCTGTCTTCCCGTCCCTATCAGTGTCGGTCTGTGTTGTACCTGTCTTTCTGTCCCTATCATTGTCGGTCAGTGTTGTACCTGTATTTCTGTCTTTCTGTCCCTATCAGTGTCGGTCAGTGTTGTACCTATCTTTCTGTCCTTATCAGTGTCTGTCAGTTTTGTACCTGTCTTTCTGTCCCTATCAGTGTCGGTCAGTGTTGTACCTGTCTTTCTGTCCCTATCAGTGTCGGTCAGTGTTGTACCTGTCTTTCTGTCTTTCTGTCCCTATCAGTGTCGGTCAGTGTTGTACCTGTCTTTCTGTCCCTATCAGTGTCGGTCAGTGTTGGAACTGTCTTTCTGTCCCTATCAGTGTCGGTCAGTGTTGTACCTGTCTTTCTGTCTTTCTGTCCCTATCAGTGTCGATCAGTGTTGTACCTATCTTTCTGTGCCTATCAGTGTCTGTCAGTTTTGTACCTGTCTTTCTGTCCCTATCAGTGTCGGTCAGTGTTGTACCTGTCTTTCTGTCCCTATCAGTGTCGGTCAGTGTTGTACCTGTCTTTCTGTCTTTCTGTCCCTATCAGTGTCGGTCAGTGTTGTACCTGTCTTTCAGTGTTGTACCTGTCTTCCTGTCCCTATCAGTGTCGGTCAGTGTTGTACCTGTCTTTCTGTCCCTATCATTGACGGTCAGTGTTGTACCTGTCTTTCTGTCCCTATCAGTGTCGGTCAGTGTTGTACCTATCTTTCTGTCCCTATCAGTGTCTGTCAGTTTTGTGCCTGTCTTTCTGTCCCTCTCAGTGTCGGTCAGTGTTGTACCTGTCTTTCTGTCCCTATCAGTGTCGGTTAGTGTTGTACCTGTTTTTCTGTTTTTCTGTCCCTATCAGTGTCGGTCAGTGTTGTACCTGTCTTTCTGTCCCTATCAGTGTCGGTCAGTTTTGTACCTGTCTTTCTGTCCCTATCAGTGTCGTTCAGTGTTGTACCTGTCTTTCTGTCCCTATCAGTGTCGGTCAGTGTTGTACCTGTCTTCCTGTCTTTCTGTCCCTATCAGTGTCGGTCAGTGTTGTACCTGTCTTTCTGTCCCTGTCAGTGTCGGTCAGTGTTGTACCTGTCTTTCTGTCCCTATCAGTGTCTTTCAGTGTTGTACCTGTCTTTCTGTCCTTATCAGTGTCGGTCAGTTCTGTACATGTCTTTCTGTCCCTATCAGTGTCGGTCAGTGTTGTACCTGTCTTTCTGTCCCTATCAGTGTCTGTCAGTTTTGTACCTGTCTTTCTGTCCCTATCAGTGTCGGTCAGTGTTGTACCTGTCTTTCTGTCCCTATCAGTGTCTGTCAGTTTTGTACCTGTCTTTCTGTCCCTATCAGTGTCGGTCAGTGTTGTACCTGTCTTTCTGTCCCTATCAGTATCGGTCAGTGTTGTACCTGTCTTTCTGTCCCTATCAGTGGTGGTCAGTGTTGTACCTGTCTTTCTGTCCCTATCAGTGTCGGTCAGTGTTGTACCTGTCTTTCTGTCCCGATCAGTGTCAGTTAGTGTTGTACCTGTCTTTCTGTCCCTCTCAGTGTCGGTCAGTGTTGTACCTATCTTTCTGTCCCTATCAGTGTCTGTCAGTTTTGTACCTGTCTTTCTGTCCCTATCAGTGTCGGTCAGTGTTGTACCTGTCTTTCTGTCCCTATCAGTGTCGGTCAGTGTTGTACCTGTCTTTCTGTCTTTCTGTCCCTATCAGTGTCGTTCAGTGTTGTACCTGTCTTTCTGTCCCTATCAGTGTCGGTCAGTGTTGTACCTGTCTTTCTGTCCCTATCAGTGTCGGTCAGTGTTGTACCTATCTTTCTGTCCCTATCAGTGTCTGTCAGTTTTGTGCTTGTCTTTCTGTCCCTCTCAGTGTCGGTCAGTGTTGTACCTGTCTTTCTGTCCCTATCAGTGTCGGTCAGTGTTGTACCTGTTTTTCTGTCTTTCTGTCCCTATCAGTGTCGGTCAGTGTTGTACCTGTCTTTCTGTCCCTATCAGTGTCGGTCAGTGTTGTACCTTTCTTTCTGTCCCTATCAGTGTCGGTCAGTGTTGTACCTGTCTTTCTATCCCTATCAGTGTCGGTCAGTGTTGCACCTGTCTTCCTGTCTTTCTGTCCCTATCAGTGTCGGTCAGTGTTGTACCTGTCTTTCTTTCCCTGTCAGTGTCAGTCAGTGTTGTACCTGTCTTTCTGTCCCTATCAGTGTCGGTCAGTGTTGTACCTGTCTTTCTGTCCTTATCAGTGTCGGTCAGTTCTGTACATGTCTTTCTGTCCCTATCAGTGTCAGTCAGTGTTGTACCTGTCTTTCTGTCTTTCTGTCCCTATCAGTGTCGGTCAGTGTTGTACCTGTCTTTCTATCTTTCTGTCTCTATCATTGTCGGTCAGTTTTGTACCTGTCTTTCTGTCCCTATCATTGTCGGTCAGTGTTGTACCTGTCTTTCTGTCTTTCTGTCCCAATCAGTGTCGGTCAGTGTTGTACCTATCTTTCTGTCCCTATCAGTGTCTGTCAGTTTTGTACCTGTCTTTCTTTCCCTATCAGTGTCGGTCAGTGTTGTACCTGTCTTTCTGTCCCTATCAGTGTCGGTCAGTGTTGTACCTGTCTTTCTGTCCCCATCAGTGTCGGTCAGTGTTGAACCTGTCTTTCTGTCCCTATCAGTGTCGTTCAGTGTTGTACCTGTCTTTCTGTCCCTATCAGTGGTGGTCAGTGTTGTACCTGTCTTTCTGTCCCTATCAGTGTCGGTCAGTGTTGTACCTGTCTTTCTGTCTTTCTGTCCCGATCAGTGTCAGTTATTGTTGTACCTGTCTTTCTGTCCCTCTCAGTGTCGTTCAGTGTTGTACCTGTCTTTCTGTCCCTATCAGTGTCGGTCAGTTTTGTGCCTGTCTTTCTGTCCCTCTCAGTGTCGGTCAGTGTTGTACCTGTCTTTCTGTCCCTATCAGTGTCGGTTAGTGTTGTACCTGTTTTTCTGTCTTTCTGTCCCTATCAGTGTCGGTCAGTGTTGTACCTGTCTTTCTGTCCCTATCAGTGTCGGTCAGTTTTGTACCTGTCTTTCTGTCCCTATCAGTGTCGTTCAGTGTTGTACCTGTCTTTCTGTCCCTATCAGTGTCGGTCAGTGTTGTACCTGTCTTCCTGTCTTTCTGTCCCTATCAGTGTCGGTCAGTGTTGTACCTGTCTTTCTGTCCCTATCAGTGTCGTTCAGTGTTGTACCTGTCTTTCTGTCCTTATCAGTGTCGGTCAGTTCTGTACATGTCTTTCTGTCCCTATCAGTGTCGGTCAGTGTTGTACCTGTCTTTCTGTCCCTATCAGTGTCTGTCAGTTTTGTACCTGTCTTTCTGTCCCTATCAGTGTCGGTCAGTGTTGTACCTGTCTTTCTGTCCCTATCAGTGTCTGTCAGTTTTGTACCTGTCTTTCTGTCCCTATCAGTGTCGGTCAGTGTTGTACCTGTCTTTCTGTCCCTATCAGTGTCGGTCAGTGTTGTACCTGTCTTTCTGTCCCCATCAGTGTCAGTCAGTGTTGTACCTGTCTTTCTGTCCCTATCAGTATCGGTCAGTGTTGTACCTGTCTTTCTGTCCCTATCAGTGGTGGTCAGTGTTGTACCTGTCTTTCTGTCCCTATCAGTGTCGGTCAGTGTTGTACCTGTCTTTCTGTCCCGATCAGTGTCAGTTAGTGTTGTACCTGTCTTTCTGTCCCTCTCAGTGTCGGTCAGTGTTGTACCTATCTTTCTGTCCCTATCAGTGTCTGTCAGTTTTGTACCTGTCTTCCTGTCTTTCTGTCCCTATCAGTGTCGGTCAGTGTTGTACCTGTCTTTCTGTCCTTATCAGTGTCTGTCAGTTTTGTACCTGTCTTTCTGTCCCTATCAGTGTCGGTCAGTGTTGTACCTATCTTTCTGTCCTTATCAGTGTCTGTCAGTTTTGTACCTGTCTTTCTGTCCCTATCAGTGTCGGTCAGTGTTGTACCTGTCTTTCTGTCCCTATCAGTGTCGGTCAGTGTTGTACCTGTCTTTCTGTCTTTCTGTCCCTATCAGTGTCGGTCAGTGTTGTACCTGTCTTTCTGTCCCTATCAGTGTCGGTCAGTGTTGGAACTGTCTTTCTGTCCCTATCAGTGTCGGTCAGTGTTGTACCTGTCTTTCTGTCTTTCTGTCCCTATCAGTGTCGATCAGTGTTGTACCTATCTTTCTGTGCCTATCAGTGTCTGTCAGTTTTGTACCTGTCTTTCTGTCCCTATCAGTGTCGGTCAGTGTTGTACCTGTCTTTCTGTCCCTATCAGTGTCGGTCAGTGTTGTACCTGTCTTTCTGTCTTTCTGTCCCTATCAGTGTCGGTCAGTGTTGTACCTGTCTTTCAGTGTTGTACCTGTCTTCCTGTCCCTATCAGTGTCGGTCAGTGTTGTACCTGTCTTTCTGTCCCTATCATTGACGGTCAGTGTTGTACCTGTCTTTCTGTCCCTATCAGTGTCGGTCAGTGTTGTACCTATCTTTCTGTCCCTATCAGTGTCTGTCAGTTTTGTGCCTGTCTTTCTGTCCCTCTCAGTGTCGGTCAGTGTTGTACCTGTCTTTCTGTCCCTATCAGTGTCGGTTAGTGTTGTACCTGTTTTTCTGTTTTTCTGTCCCTATCAGTGTCGGTCAGTGTTGTACCTGTCTTTCTGTCCCTATCAGTGTCGGTCAGTTTTGTACCTGTCTTTCTGTCCCTATCAGTGTCGTTCAGTGTTGTACCTGTCTTTCTGTCCCTATCAGTGTCGGTCAGTGTTGTACCTGTCTTCCTGTCTTTCTGTCCCTATCAGTGTCGGTCAGTGTTGTACCTGTCTTTCTGTCCCTGTCAGTGTCGGTCAGTGTTGTACCTGTCTTTCTGTCCCTATCAGTGTCTTTCAGTGTTGTACCTGTCTTTCTGTCCTTATCAGTGTCGGTCAGTTCTGTACATGTCTTTCTGTCCCTATCAGTGTCGGTCAGTGTTGTACCTGTCTTTCTGTCCCTATCAGTGTCTGTCAGTTTTGTACCTGTCTTTCTGTCCCTATCAGTGTCGGTCAGTGTTGTACCTGTCTTTCTGTCCCTATCAGTGTCTGTCAGTTTTGTACCTGTCTTTCTGTCCCTATCAGTGTCGGTCAGTGTTGTACCTGTCTTTCTGTCCCTATCAGTATCGGTCAGTGTTGTACCTGTCTTTCTGTCCCTATCAGTGGTGGTCAGTGTTGTACCTGTCTTTCTGTCCCTATCAGTGTCGGTCAGTGTTGTACCTGTCTTTCTGTCCCGATCAGTGTCAGTTAGTGTTGTACCTGTCTTTCTGTCCCTCTCAGTGTCGGTCAGTGTTGTACCTATCTTTCTGTCCCTATCAGTGTCTGTCAGTTTTGTACCTGTCTTTCTGTCCCTATCAGTGTCGGTCAGTGTTGTACCTGTCTTTCTGTCCCTATCAGTGTCGGTCAGTGTTGTACCTGTCTTTCTGTCTTTCTGTCCCTATCAGTGTCGTTCAGTGTTGTACCTGTCTTTCTGTCCCTATCAGTGTCGGTCAGTGTTGTACCTGTCTTTCTGTCCCTATCAGTGTCGGTCAGTGTTGTACCTATCTTTCTGTCCCTATCAGTGTCTGTCAGTTTTGTGCTTGTCTTTCTGTCCCTCTCAGTGTCGGTCAGTGTTGTACCTGTCTTTCTGTCCCTATCAGTGTCGGTCAGTGTTGTACCTGTTTTTCTGTCTTTCTGTCCCTATCAGTGTCGGTCAGTGTTGTACCTGTCTTTCTGTCCCTATCAGTGTCGGTCAGTGTTGTACCTTTCTTTCTGTCCCTATCAGTGTCGGTCAGTGTTGTACCTGTCTTTCTATCCCTATCAGTGTCGGTCAGTGTTGCACCTGTCTTCCTGTCTTTCTGTCCCTATCAGTGTCGGTCAGTGTTGTACCTGTCTTTCTTTCCCTGTCAGTGTCAGTCAGTGTTGTACCTGTCTTTCTGTCCCTATCAGTGTCGGTCAGTGTTGTACCTGTCTTTCTGTCCTTATCAGTGTCGGTCAGTTCTGTACATGTCTTTCTGTCCCTATCAGTGTCAGTCAGTGTTGTACCTGTCTTTCTGTCTTTCTGTCCCTATCAGTGTCGGTCAGTGTTGTACCTGTCTTTCTATCTTTCTGTCTCTATCATTGTCGGTCAGTTTTGTACCTGTCTTTCTGTCCCTATCATTGTCGGTCAGTGTTGTACCTGTCTTTCTGTCTTTCTGTCCCAATCAGTGTCGGTCAGTGTTGTACCTATCTTTCTGTCCCTATCAGTGTCTGTCAGTTTTGTACCTGTCTTTCTTTCCCTATCAGTGTCGGTCAGTGTTGTACCTGTCTTTCTGTCCCTATCAGTGTCGGTCAGTGTTGTACCTGTCTTTCTGTCCCCATCAGTGTCGGTCAGTGTTGAACCTGTCTTTCTGTCCCTATCAGTGTCGTTCAGTGTTGTACCTGTCTTTCTGTCCCTATCAGTGGTGGTCAGTGTTGTACCTGTCTTTCTGTCCCTATCAGTGTCGGTCAGTGTTGTACCTGTCTTTCTGTCTTTCTGTCCCGATCAGTGTCAGTTATTGTTGTACCTGTCTTTCTGTCCCTCTCAGTGTCGTTCAGTGTTGTACCTGTCTTTCTGTCCCTATCAGTGTCGGTCAGTTTTGTGCCTGTCTTTCTGTCCCTCTCAGTGTCGGTCAGTGTTGTACCTGTCTTTCTGTCCCTATCAGTGTCGGTTAGTGTTGTACCTGTTTTTCTGTCTTTCTGTCCCTATCAGTGTCGGTCAGTGTTGTACCTGTCTTTCTGTCCCTATCAGTGTCGGTCAGTTTTGTACCTGTCTTTCTGTCCCTATCAGTGTCGTTCAGTGTTGTACCTGTCTTTCTGTCCCTATCAGTGTCGGTCAGTGTTGTACCTGTCTTCCTGTCTTTCTGTCCCTATCAGTGTCGGTCAGTGTTGTACCTGTCTTTCTGTCCCTATCAGTGTCGTTCAGTGTTGTACCTGTCTTTCTGTCCTTATCAGTGTCGGTCAGTTCTGTACATGTCTTTCTGTCCCTATCAGTGTCGGTCAGTGTTGTACCTGTCTTTCTGTCCCTATCAGTGTCTGTCAGTTTTGTACCTGTCTTTCTGTCCCTATCAGTGTCGGTCAGTGTTGTACCTGTCTTTCTGTCCCTATCAGTGTCTGTCAGTTTTGTACCTGTCTTTCTGTCCCTATCAGTGTCGGTCAGTGTTGTACCTGTCTTTCTGTCCCTATCAGTGTCGGTCAGTGTTGTACCTGTCTTTCTGTCCCCATCAGTGTCAGTCAGTGTTGTACCTGTCTTTCTGTCCCTATCAGTATCGGTCAGTGTTGTACCTGTCTTTCTGTCCCTATCAGTGGTGGTCAGTGTTGTACCTGTCTTTCTGTCCCTATCAGTGTCGGTCAGTGTTGTACCTGTCTTTCTGTCCCGATCAGTGTCAGTTAGTGTTGTACCTGTCTTTCTGTCCCTCTCAGTGTCGGTCAGTGTTGTACCTATCTTTCTGTCCCTATCAGTGTCTGTCAGTTTTGTACCTGTCTTCCTGTCTTTCTGTCCCTATCAGTGTCGGTCAGTGTTGTACCTGTCTTTCTGTCCCTATCAGTGTCGTTCAGTGTTGTACCTGTCTTTCTGTCCTTATCAGTGTCGGTCAGTTCTGTACATGTCTTTCTGTCCCTATCAGTGTCGGTCAGTGTTGTACCTGTCTTTCTGTCCCTATCAGTGTCTGTCAGTTTTGTACCTGTCTTTCTGTCCCTATCAGTGTCGGTCAGTGTTGTACCTGTCTTTCTGTCCCTATCAGTGTCTGTCAGTTTTGTACCTGTCTTTCTGTCCCTATCAGTGTCGGTCAGTGTTGTACCTGTCTTTCTGTCCCTATCAGTGTCGGTCAGTGTTGTACCTGCCTTTCTGTCCCCATCAGTGTCAGTCAGTGTTGTACCTGTCTTTCTGTCCCTATCAGTGTCGGTCAGTGTTGTACATGTCTTTCTGTCCCTATCAGTATCGGTCAGTGTTGTACCTGTCTTTCTGTCCCTATCAGTGGTGGTCAGTGTTGTACCTGTCTTTCTGTCCCTATCAGTGTCGGTCAGTGTTGTACCTGTCTTTCTGTCCCGATCAGTGTCAGTTAGTGTTGTACCTGTCTTTCTGTCCCTCTCAGTGTCGGTCAGTGTTGTACCTATCTTTCTGTCCCTATCAGTGTCTGTCAGTTTTGTACCTGTCTTTCTGTCCCTATCAGTGTCGGTCAGTGTTGTACCTGTCTTTCTGTCCCTATCAGTGTCGGTCAGTGTTGTACCTGTCTTTCTGTCTTTCTGTCCCTATCAGTGTCGGTCAGTGTTGTACCTGTCTTTCTGTCCCTATCAGTGTCGGTCAGTGTTGTACCTGTCTTTCTATCTTTCTGTCCCTATCAGTGTCGGTCAGTGTTGTACCTGTCTTTCTGTCCCTATCAGTGTCGGTCAGTGTTGTACCTGTCTTTCTGTCCCTATCAGTGTCGGTCAGTGTTGTACCTGTCTTTCTGTCTTTCTGTCCCTATCAGTGTCGTTCAGTGTTGTACCTGTCTTTCTGTCCCTATCAGTGTCGGTCAGTGTTGTACCTGTCTTTCTGTCCCTATCAGTGTCGGTCAGTGTTGTACCTATCTTTCTGTCCCTATCAGTGTCTGTCAGTTTTGTGCCTGTCTTTCTGTCCCTCTCAGTGTCGGTCAGTGTTGTACCTGTCTTTCTGTCCCTATCAATGTCGGACAGTGTTGTACCTGTTTTTCTGTCTTTCTGTCCCTATCAGTGTCGGTCAGTGTTGTACCTGTCTTTCTGTCCCTATCAGTGTCGGTCAGTGTTGTACCTTTCTTTCTGTCCCTATCAGTGTCGGTCAGTGTTGTACCTGTCTTTCTGTCCCTATCAGTGTCGGTCAGTGTTGTACCTGTCTTCCTGTCTTTCTGTCCCTATCAGTGTCGGTCAGTGTTGTACCTGTCTTTCTGTCCCTGTCAGTGTCAGTCAGTGTTGTACCTGTCTTTCTGTCCTTATCAGTGTCGGTCAGTGTTGTACCTGTCTTTCTATCTTTCTGTCTCTATCATTGTCGGTCAGTTTTGTACCTGTCTTTCTGTCCCTATCATTGTCGGTCAGTGTTGTACCTGTCTTTCTGTCTTTCTGTCCCAATCAGTGTCGGTCAGTGTTGTACCTATCTTTCTGTCCCTATCAGTGTCTGTCAGTTTTGTACCTGTCTTTCTTTCCCTATCAGTGTCGGTCAGTGTTGTACCTGTCTTTCTGTCCCTATCAGTGTCGGTCAGTGTTGTACCTGTCTTTCTGTCCCCATCAGTGTCGGTCAGTGTTGAACCTGTCTTTCTGTCCCTATCAGTGTCGTTCAGTGTTGTACCTGTCTTTCTGTCCCTATCAGTGTTGGTCAGTGTTGTACCTGTCTTTCTGTCCCTATCAGTGTCGGTCAGTGTTGTACCTGTCTTTCTGTCTTTCTGTCCCGATCAGTGTCAGTTAGTGTTGTACCTGTCTTTCTGTCCCTCTCGGTGTCGTTCAGTGTTGTACCTGTCTTTCTGTCCCTATCAGTGTCGGTCAGTTTTGTGCCTGTCTTTCTGTCCCTCTCAGTGTCGGTCAGTGTTGTAACTGTCTTTCTGTCCCTCTCAGTGTCGGTCAGTGTTGTACCTATCTTTCTGTCCCTATCAGTGTCTGTCAGTTTTGTACCTGTCTTTCTGTCCCTATCAGTGTCGGTCAGTGTTGTACCTGTCTTTCTGTCCCTATCAGTGTCGGTCAGTGTTGTACCTGTCTTTCTGTCTTTCTGTCCCTATCAGTGTCGGTCAGTGTTGTACCTGTCTTTCTGTCCCTATCAGTGTCGGTCAGTGTTGTACCTGTCTTTCTATCTTTCTGTCCCTATCAGTGTCGGTCAGTGTTGTACCTGTCTTTCTGTCCCTATCAGTGTCGGTCAGTGTTGTACCTGTCTTTCTGTCCCTATCAGTGTCGGTCAGTGTTGTACCTGTCTTTCTGTCTTTCTGTCCCTATCAGTGTCGTTCAGTGTTGTACCTGTCTTTCTGTCCCTATCAGTGTCGGTCAGTGTTGTACCTGTCTTTCTGTCCCTATCAGTGTCGGTCAGTGTTGTACCTATCTTTCTGTCCCTATCAGTGTCTGTCAGTTTTGTGCCTGTCTTTCTGTCCCTCTCAGTGTCGGTCAGTGTTGTACCTGTCTTTCTGTCCCTATCAATGTCGGACAGTGTTGTACCTGTTTTTCTGTCTTTCTGTCCCTATCAGTGTCGGTCAGTGTTGTACCTGTCTTTCTGTCCCTATCAGTGTCGGTCAGTGTTGTACCTTTCTTTCTGTCCCTATCAGTGTCGGTCAGTGTTGTACCTGTCTTTCTGTCCCTATCAGTGTCGGTCAGTGTTGTACCTGTCTTCCTGTCTTTCTGTCCCTATCAGTGTCGGTCAGTGTTGTACCTGTCTTTCTGTCCCTGTCAGTGTCAGTCAGTGTTGTACCTGTCTTTCTGTCCTTATCAGTGTCGGTCAGTGTTGTACCTGTCTTTCTATCTTTCTGTCTCTATCATTGTCGGTCAGTTTTGTACCTGTCTTTCTGTCCCTATCATTGTCGGTCAGTGTTGTACCTGTCTTTCTGTCTTTCTGTCCCAATCAGTGTCGGTCAGTGTTGTACCTATCTTTCTGTCCCTATCAGTGTCTGTCAGTTTTGTACCTGTCTTTCTTTCCCTATCAGTGTCGGTCAGTGTTGTACCTGTCTTTCTGTCCCTATCAGTGTCGGTCAGTGTTGTACCTGTCTTTCTGTCCCCATCAGTGTCGGTCAGTGTTGAACCTGTCTTTCTGTCCCTATCAGTGTCGTTCAGTGTTGTACCTGTCTTTCTGTCCCTATCAGTGTTGGTCAGTGTTGTACCTGTCTTTCTGTCCCTATCAGTGTCGGTCAGTGTTGTACCTGTCTTTCTGTCTTTCTGTCCCGATCAGTGTCAGTTAGTGTTGTACCTGTCTTTCTGTCCCTCTCGGTGTCGTTCAGTGTTGTACCTGTCTTTCTGTCCCTATCAGTGTCGGTCAGTTTTGTGCCTGTCTTTCTGTCCCTCTCAGTGTCGGTCAGTGTTGTAACTGTCTTTCTGTCCCTATCAGTGTCGGTTAGTGTTGTACCTGTTTTTCTGTCTTTCTGTCCCTATCAGTGTCGGTCAGTGTTGTACCTGTCTTTCTGTCCCTATCAGTGTCGGTCAGTTTTGTACCTGTCTTTCTGTCCCTATCAGTGTCGTTCAGTGTTGTACCTGTCTTTCTGTCCCTATCAGTGTCGGTCAGTGTTGTACCTGGCTTCCTGTCTTTCTGTCCCTATCAGTGTCGGTCAGTGTTGTACCTGTCTTTCTGTCCCTATCAGTGTCGGTCAGTTCTGTACATGTCTTTCTGTCCCTATCAGTGTCGGTCAGTGTTGTACCTGTCTTTCTGTCCCTATCAGTGTCTGTCAGTTTTGTACCTGTCTTTCTGTCCCTATCAGTGTCGGTCAGTGTTGTACCTGTCTTTCTGTCCCTATCAGTGTCTGTCAGTTTTGTACCTGTTTTTCTGTCTTTCTGTCCCTATCAGTGTCGGTCAGTGTTGTACCTGTCTTTCTGTCCCTATCAGTGTCGGTCAGTTTTGTACCTGTCTTTCTGTCCCTATCAGTGTCGTTCAGTGTTGTACCTGTCTTTCTGTCCCTATCAGTGTCGGTCAGTGTTGTACCTGGCTTCCTGTCTTTCTGTCCCTATCAGTGTCGGTCAGTGTTGTACCTGTCTTTCTGTCCCTATCAGTGTCGGTCAGTTCTGTACATGTCTTTCTGTCCCTATCAGTGTCGGTCAGTGTTGTACCTGTCTTTCTGTCCCTATCAGTGTCTGTCAGTTTTGTACCTGTCTTTCTGTCCCTATCAGTGTCGGTCAGTGTTGTACCTGTCTTTCTGTCCCTATCAGTGTCTGTCAGTTTTCTACCTGTCTTTCTGTCCCTCTCAGTGTCGGTCAGTGTTGTACCTGTCTTTCTGTCCCTATCAATGTCGGACAGTGTTGTACCTGTTTTTCTGTCTTTCTGTCCCTATCAGTGTCGGTCAGTGTTGTACCTGTCTTTCTGTCCCTATCAGTGTCGGTCAGTGTTGTACCTTTCTTTCTGTCCCTATCAGTGTCGGTCAGTGTTGTACCTGTCTTTCTGTCCCTATCAGTGTCGGTCAGTGTTGTACCTGTCTTCCTGTCTTTCTGTCCCTATCAGTGTCGGTCAGTGTTGTACCTGTCTTTCTGTCCCTGTCAGTGTCAGTCAGTGTTGTACCTGTCTTTCTGTCCCTATCAGTGTCGGTCAGTGTTGTACCTGTCTTTCTGTCCTTATCAGTGTCGGTCAGTTCTGTACATGTCTTTCTGTCCCTATCAGTGTCGGTCAGTGTTGTACCTGTCTTTCTGTCTTTCTGTCCCTCTCAGTGTCGGTCAGTGTTGTACCTGTCTTTCTATCTTTCTGTCTCTATCATTGTCGGTCAGTTTTGTACCTGTCTTTCTGTCCCTATCATTGTCGGTCAGTGTTGTACCTGTCTTTCTGTCTTTCTGTCCCAATCAGTGTCGGTCAGTGTTGTACCTATCTTTCTGTCCCTATCAGTGTCTGTCAGTTTTGTACCTGTCTTTCTTTCCCTATCAGTGTCGGTCAGTGTTGTACCTGTCTTTCTGTCCCTATCAGTGTCGGTCAGTGTTGTACCTGTCTTTCTGTCCCCATCAGTGTCGGTCAGTGTTGAACCTGTCTTTCTGTCCCTATCAGTGTCGTTCAGTGTTGTACCTGTCTTTCTGTCCCTATCAGTGGTGGTCAGTGTTGTACCTGTCTTTCTGTCCCTATCAGTGTCGGTCAGTGTTGTACCTGTCTTTCTGTCTTTCTGTCCCGATCAGTGTCAGTTAGTGTTGTACCTGTCTTTCTGCCCCTCTCAGTGTCGTTCAGTGTTGTACCTGTCTTTCTGTCCCTATCAGTGTCGGTCAGTTTTGTGCCTGTATTTCTGTCCCTCTCAGTGTCGGTCAGTGTTGTAACTGTCTTTCTGTCCCTATCAGTCTCGGTCATTGTTGTAACTGTCTTTCTGTCTTTCTGTCCCTATCAGTGTCGTTCAGTGTTGTACCTGTCTTTCTGTCCCTCTCAGTGTCGGTCAGTGTTGTACCTGTCTTTCTGTCCCTATCAATGTCGGACAGTGTTGTACCTGTTTTTCTGTCTTTCTGTCCCTATCAGTGTCGGTCAGTGTTGTACCTGTCTTTCTGTCCCTATCAGTGTCGGTCAGTGTTGTACCTTTCTTTCTGTCCCTATCAGTGTCGGTCAGTGTTGTACCTGTCTTTCTGTCCCTATCAGTGTCGGTCAGTGTTGTACCTGTCTTCCTGTCTTTCTGTCCCTATCAGTGTCGGTCAGTGTTGTACCTGTCTTTCTGTCCCTGTCAGTGTCAGTCAGTGTTGTACCTGTCTTTCTGTCCCTATCAGTGTCGGTCAGTGTTGTACCTGTCTTTCTGTCCTTATCAGTGTCGGTCAGTTCTGTACATGTCTTTCTGTCCCTATCAGTGTCGGTCAGTGTTGTACCTGTCTTTCTGTCTTTCTGTCCCTCTCAGTGTCGGTCAGTGTTGTACCTGTCTTTCTATCTTTCTGTCTCTATCATTGTCGGTCAGTTTTGTACCTGTCTTTCTGTCCCTATCATTGTCGGTCAGTGTTGTACCTGTCTTTCTGTCTTTCTGTCCCAATCAGTGTCGGTCAGTGTTGTACCTATCTTTCTGTCCCTATCAGTGTCTGTCAGTTTTGTACCTGTCTTTCTTTCCCTATCAGTGTCGGTCAGTGTTGTACCTGTCTTTCTGTCCCTATCAGTGTCGGTCAGTGTTGTACCTGTCTTTCTGTCCCCATCAGTGTCGGTCAGTGTTGAACCTGTCTTTCTGTCCCTATCAGTGTCGTTCAGTGTTGTACCTGTCTTTCTGTCCCTATCAGTGGTGGTCAGTGTTGTACCTGTCTTTCTGTCCCTATCAGTGTCGGTCAGTGTTGTACCTGTCTTTCTGTCTTTCTGTCCCGATCAGTGTCAGTTAGTGTTGTACCTGTCTTTCTGCCCCTCTCAGTGTCGGTCAGTGTTGTAACTGTCTTTCTGTCCCTATCAGTTTTGGTTAGTGTTGTACCTGTTTTTCTGTCTTTCTGTCCCTATCAGTGTCGGTCAGTGTTGTACCTGTCTTTCTGTCCCTATCAGTGTCGGTCAGTTTTGTACCTGTCTTTCTGTCCCTATCAGTGTCGTTCAGTGTTGTACCTGTCTTTCTGTCCCTATCAGTGTCGGTCAGTGTTGTACCTGGCTTCCTGTCTTTCTGTCCCTATCAGTGTCGGTCAGTGTTGTACCTGTCTTTCTGTCCCTATCAGTGTCGGTCAGTTTTGTACCTGTCTTTCTGTCCCTGTCAGTGTCGGTCAGTGTTGTACCTGTCTTTCTGTCCCTATCAGTGTTGTTCAGTGTTGTGCCTGTCTTTCTGTCCTTATCAGTGTCGGTCAGTTCTGTACATGTCTTTCTGTCCCTATCAGTGTCGGTCAGTGTTGTACCTGTCTTTCTGTCCCTATCAGTGTCTGTCAGTTTTGTACCTGTCTTTCTGTCCCTATCAGTGTCGGTCAGTGTTGTACCTGTCTTTCTGTCCCTATCAGTGTCTGTCAGTTTTGTACCTGTCTTTCTGTCCCTATCAGTGTCGGTCAGTGTTGTACCTGTCTTTCTGTCCCCATCAGTGTCAGTCAGTGTTGTACCTGTCTTTCTGTCCCTATCAGTATCGGTCAGTGTTGTACCTGTCTTTCTGTCCTTATCAGTGGTGGTCAGTGTTGTACCTGTCTTTCTGTCCCTATCAGTGTCGGTCAGTGTTGTACCTGTCTTTCTGTCCCGATCAGTGTCAGTTAGTGTTGTACCTGTCTTTCTGTCCCTCTCAGTGTCGGTCAGTGTTGTACCTATCTTTCTGTCCCTATCAGTGTCTGTCAGTTTTGTACCTGTCTTTCTGTCCCTATCAGTGTCGGTCAGTGTTGTACCTGTCTTTCTGTCCCTATCAGTGTCGGTCAGTGTTGTACCTGTCTTTCTGTCTTTCTGTCCCTATCAGTGTCGGTCAGTGTTGTACCTGTCTTTCTGTCCCTATCAGTGTCGGTCAGTGTTGTACCTGTCTTTCTATCTTTCTGTCCCTATCAGTGTCGGTCAGTGTTGTACCTGTCTTTCTGTCCCTATCATTGTCGGTCAGTGTTGTACCTGTCTTTCTGTCTTTCTGTCCCTATCAGTGTCGGTCAGTGTTGTACCTATCTTTCTGTCCCTATCAGTGTCTGTCAGTTTTGTACCTGTCTTTCTGTCTCTATCAGTGTCGGTCAGTGTTGTACCTGTCTTTCTGTCCCTATCAGTGTCGGTCAGTGTTGTACCTGTCTTTCTGTCTTTCTGTCCCTATCAGTGTCGTTCAGTGTTGTACCTGTCTTTCTGTCCCTATCAGTGTCGGTCAGTGTTGTACCTGTCTTTCTGTCCCTATCAGTGTCGGTCAGTGTTGTACCTATCTTTCTGTCCCTATCAGTGTCTGTCAGTTTTGTGCCTGTCTTTCTGTCCCTCTCAGTGTCGGTCAGTGTTGTACCTGTCTTTCTGTCCCTATCAGTGTCGGTCAGTGTTGTACCTGTTTTTCTGTCTTTCTGTCCCTATCAGTGTCGGTCAGTGTTGTACCTGTCTTTCTGTCCCTATCAGTGTCGGTCAGTGTTGTACCTGTCTTTCTGTCCCTATCAGTGTCGGTCAGTGTTGTACCTGTCTTTCTGTCCCTATCAGTGTCGGTCAGTGTTGTACCTGTCTTCCTGTCTTTCTGTCCCTATCAGTGTCGGTCAGTGTTGTACCTGTCTTTCTGTCCCTGTCAGTGTCAGTCAGTGTTGTACCTGTCTTTCTGTCCCTATCAGTGTCGGTCAGTGTTGTACCTGTCTTTCTGTCCTTATCAGTGTCGGTCAGTTCTGTACATGTCTTTCTGTCCCTATCAGTGTCGGTCAGTGTTGTACCTGTCTTTCTGTCTTTCTGTCCCTATCAGTGTCGGTCAGTTTTGTACCTGTCTTTCTGTCCCTATCAGTGTCGGTCAGTGTTGTACCTGTCTTCCTGTCTTTCTGTCCCTATCAGTGTCGGTCAGTGTTGTACCTGTCTTTCTGTCCCTGTCAGTGTCGGTCAGTGTTGTACCTGTCTTTCTGTCCCTATCAGTGTCGGTCAGTGTTGTACCTGTCTTTCTGTCCCTATCAGTGTCGGTCAGTGTTGTACCTATCTTTCTGTCCCGATCAGTGTCTGTCAGTTTTGTACCTGTCTTTCTGTCCCTATCAGTGTCGGTCAGTGTTGTACCTGTCTTTCTGTCCCTATCAGTGTCGGTCAGTGTTGTACCTGTCTTTCTGTCTTTCTGTCCCTATCAGTGTCGGTCAGTGTTGTACCTGTCTTTCTGTCCCTATCAGTGTCTGTCAGTGTTGTACCTGTCTTTCTATCTTTCTGTCCCTATCAGTGTCGGTCAGTGTTGTACCTGTCTTTCTGTCCCTATCATTGTCGGTCAGTGTTGTACCTGTCTTTCTGTCTTTCTGTCCCTATCAGTGTCGGTCAGTGTTGTACCTATCTTTCTGTCCCTATCAGTGTCTGTCAGTTTTGTACCTGTCTTTCTGTCTCTATCAGTGTCGGTCAGTGTTGTACCTGTCTTTCTGTCCCTATCAGTGTCGGTCAGTGTTGTACCTGTCTTTCTGTCTTTCTGTCCCTATCAGTGTCGTTCAGTGTTGTACCTGTCTTTCTGTCCCTATCAGTGTCGGTCAGTGTTGTACCTGTCTTTCTGTCCCTATCAGTGTCGGTCAGTGTTGTACCTATCTTTCTGTCCCTATCAGTGTCTGTCAGTTTTGTGCCTGTCTTTCTGTCCCTCTCAGTGTCGGTCAGTGTTGTACCTGTCTTTCTGTCCCTATCAGTGTCGGTCAGTGTTGTACCTGTTTTTCTGTCTTTCTGTCCCTATCAGTGTCGGTCAGTGTTGTACCTGTCTTTCTGTCCCTATCAGTGTCGGTCAGTGTTGTACCTGTCTTTCTGTCCCTATCAGTGTCGGTCAGTGTTGTACCTGTCTTTCTGTCCCTATCAGTGTCGGTCAGTGTTGTACCTGTCTTCCTGTCTTTCTGTCCCTATCAGTGTCGGTCAGTGTTGTACCTGTCTTTCTGTCCCTGTCAGTGTCAGTCAGTGTTGTACCTGTCTTTCTGTCCCTATCAGTGTCGGTCAGTGTTGTACCTGTCTTTCTGTCCTTATCAGTGTCGGTCAGTTCTGTACATGTCTTTCTGTCCCTATCAGTGTCGGTCAGTGTTGTACCTGTCTTTCTGTCTTTCTGTCCCTATCAGTGTCGGTCAGTTTTGTACCTGTCTTTCTGTCCCTATCAGTGTCGGTCAGTGTTGTACCTGTCTTCCTGTCTTTCTGTCCCTATCAGTGTCGGTCAGTGTTGTACCTGTCTTTCTGTCCCTGTCAGTGTCAGTCAGTGTTGTACCTGTCTTTCTGTCCCTATCAGTGTCGGTCAGTGTTGTACCTGTCTTTCTGTCCTTATCAGTGTCGGTCAGTTCTGTACAGTGTCTTTCTGTCCCTATCAGTGTCGGTCAGTGTTGTACCTGTCTTTCTGTCTTTCTGTCCCTATCAGTGTCGGTCAGTTTTGTACCTGTCTTTCTGTCCCTATCAGTGTCGGTCAGTGTTGTACCTGTCTTCCTGTCTTTCTGTCCCTATCAGTGTCGGTCAGTGTTGTACCTGTCTTTCTGTCCCTGTCAGTGTCGGTCAGTGTTGTACCTGTCTTTCTGTCCCTATCAGTGTCGGTCAGTGTTGTACCTGTCTTTCTGTCCCTATCAGTGTCGGTCAGTGTTGTACCTGTCTTTCTGTCCTTATCAGTGTCGGTCAGTTCTGTACATGTCTTTCTGTCCCTATCAGTGTCGGTCAGTGTTGTACCTGTCTTTCTGTCTTTCTGTCCCTATCAGTGTCGATCAGTGTTGTACCTAGTTGTCTTTCTGTCCCTATCAGTGTCGGTCAGTGTTGGACCTGTCTTTCTGTCCCTATCAGTGTCGGTCAGTGTTGTACCTGTCTTTCTGTCTTTCTGTCCCTATCAGTGTTGATCAGTGTTGTATCTATCTTTCTGTCCCTATCAGTGTCTGTCAGTTTTGTACCTGTCTTTCTGTCCCTATCAGTGTCGGTCAGTGTTGTACCTGTCTTTCTGTCCCTATCAGTGTCGGTCAGTGTTGTACCTGTCTTTCTGTCTTTCTGTCCCTATCAGTGTCGTTCAGTGTTGTACCTGTCTTTCTGTCCCTATCAGTGTCGGTCAGTGTTGTACCTGTCTTTCTGTCCCTATCAGTGTCGGTCAGTGTTGTACCTGTCTTTCTGTCCCTCTCAGTGTCGGTCAGTGTTGTACCTGTCTTTCTGTCCCTATCAGTGTCGGTCTGTGTTGTACCTGTCGTTCTGTCCCTATCAGTCTCGGTCATTGTTGTAACTGTCTTTCTGTCTTTCTGTCCCTATCAGTGTCGTTCAGTGTTGTACCTGTCTTTCTGTCCCTATCAGTGTCGGTCAGTGTTGTACCTGTCTTTCTGTCCCTATCAGTGTCGGTCAGTGTTGTACCTGTCTTTATGTCTTTCTGTCCCTATCGGTGTCGGTCAGTGTTGTAACTATCTTTCTGTCCCTATCAGTGTCTGTCAGTTTTGTGCCTGTCTTTCTGTCCCTCTCAGTGTCGGTCAGTGTTGTACCTGTCTTTCTGTCCCTATCAGTGTCGGTCAGTGTTGTACCTGTTTTTCTGTCTTTCTGTCCCTATCAGTGTCGGTCAGTGTTGTACCTGTCTTTCTGTCCCTATCAGTGTCGGTCAGTTTTGTACCTGTCTTTCTGTCCCTATCAGTGTCGGTCAGTGTTGTACCTGTCTTTCTGTCCCTATCAGTGTCGGTCAGTGTTGTACCTGTCTTCCTGTCTTTCTGTCCCTATCAGTGTCGGTCAGTGTTGTACCTGTCTTTCTGTCCCTGTCAGTGTCGGTCAGTGTTGTACCTGTCTTTCTGTCCCTATCAGTGTCGGTCAGTGTTGTACCTGTCTTTCTGTCCCTATCAGTGTCTGTCAGTTTTGTACCTGTCTTTCTGTCCCTATCAGTGTCGGTCAGTGTTGTACCTGTCTTTCTGTCCCTATCAGTATCGGTCAGTGTTGTACCTGTCTTTCTGTCCTTATCAGTGGTGGTCAGTGTTGTACCTGTCTTTCTGTCCCTATCAGTGTCGGTCAGTGTTGTACCTGTCTTTCTGTCCCGATCAGTGTCAGTTAGTGTTGTACCTGTCTTTCTGTCCCTCTCAGTGTCGGTCAGTGTTGTACCTATCTTTCTGTCCCTATCAGTGTCTGTCAGTTTTGTACCTGTCTTTCTGTCCCTATCAGTGTCGGTCAGTGTTGTACCTGTCTTTCTGTCCCTATCAGTGTCGGTCAGTGTTGTACCTGTCTTTCTGTCTTTCTGTCCCTATCAGTGTCGGTCAGTGTTGTACCTGTCTTTCTGTCCCTATCAGTGTCGGTCAGTGTTGTACCTGTCTTTCTATCTTTCTGTCCCTATCAGTGTCGGTCAGTGTTGTACCTGTCTTTTTGTCCCTATCATTGTCGGTCAGTGTTGTACCTGTCTTTCTGTCTTTCTGTCCCTATCAGTGTCGGTCAGTGTTGTACCTATCTTTCTGTCCCTATCAGTGTCTGTCAGTTTTGTACCTGTCTTTCTGTCTCTATCAGTGTCGGTCAGTGTTGTACCTGTCTTTCTGTCCCTATCAGTGTCGGTCAGTGTTGTACCTGTCTTTCTGTCTTTCTGTCCCTATCAGTGTCGTTCAGTGTTGTACCTGTCTTTCTGTCCCTATCAGTGTCGGTCAGTGTTGTACCTGTCTTTCTGTCCCTATCAGTGTCGGTCAGTGTTGTACCTATCTTTCTGTCCCTATCAGTGTCTGTCAGTTTTGTGCCTGTCTTTCTGTCCCTCTCAGTGTCGGTCAGTGTTGTACCTGTCTTTCTGTCCCTATCAGTGTCGGTCAGTGTTGTACCGGTTTTTCTGTCTTTCTGTCCCTATCAGTGTCGGTCAGTGTTGTACCTGTCTTTCTGTCCCTATCAGTGTCGGTCAGTGTTGTACCTGTCTTTCTGTCCCTATCAGTGTCGGTCAGTGTTGTACCTGTCTTTCTGTCCCTATCAGTGTCGGTCAGTGTTGTACCTGTCTTCCTGTCTTTCTGTCCCTATCAGTGTCGGTCAGTGTTGTACCTGTCTTTCTGTCCCTGTCAGTGTCAGTCAGTGTTGTACCTGTCTTTCTGTCCCTATCAGTGTCGGTCAGTGTTGTACCTGTCTTTCTGTCCTTATCAGTGTCGGTCAGTTCTGTACATGTCTTTCTGTCCCTATCAGTGTCGGTCAGTGTTGTACCTGTCTTTCTGTCTTTCTGTCCCTATCAGTGTCGGTCAGTTTTGTACCTGTCTTTCTGTCCCTATCAGTGTCGGTCAGTGTTGTACCTGTCTTCCTGTCTTTCTGTCCCTATCAGTGTCGGTCAGTGTTGTACCTGTCTTTCTGTCCCTGTCAGTGTCGGTCAGTGTTGTACCTGTCTTTCTGTCCCTATCAGTGTCGGTCAGTGTTGTACCTGTCTTTCTGTCCCTATCAGTGTCGGTCAGTGTTGTACCTATCTTTCTGTCCCTATCAGTGTCTGTCAGTTTTGTACCTGTCTTTCTGTCCCTATCAGTGTCGGTCAGTGTTGTACCTGTCTTTCTGTCCCTATCAGTGTCGGTCAGTGTTGTACCTGTCTTTCTGTCTTTCTGTCCCTATCAGTGTCGGTCAGTGTTGTACCTGTCTTTCTGTCCCTATCAGTGTCGGTCAGTGTTGTACCTGTCTTTCTATCTTTCTGTCCCTATCAGTGTCGGTCAGTGTTGTACCTGTCTTTCTGTCCCTATCATTGTCGGTCAGTGTTGTACCTGTCTTTCTGTCTTTCTGTCCCTATCAGTGTCGGTCAGTGTTGTACCTATCTTTCTGTCCCTATCAGTGTCTGTCAGTTTTGTACCTGTCTTTCTGTCTCTATCAGTGTCGGTCAGTGTTGTACCTGTCTTTCTGTCCCTATCAGTGTCGGTCAGTGTTGTACCTGTCTTTCTGTCTTTCTGTCCCTATCAGTGTCGTTCAGTGTTGTACCTGTCTTTCTGTCCCTATCAGTGTCGGTCAGTGTTGTACCTGTCTTTCTGTCCCTATCAGTGTCGGTCAGTGTTGTACCTATCTTTCTGTCCCTATCAGTGTCTGTCAGTTTTGTGCCTGTCTTTCTGTCCCTCTCAGTGTCGGTCAGTGTTGTACCTGTCTTTCTGTCCCTATCAGTGTCGGTCAGTGTTGTACCTGTTTTTCTGTCTTTCTGTCCCTATCAGTGTCGGTCAGTGTTGTACCTGTCTTTCTGTCCCTATCAGTGTCGGTCAGTGTTGTACCTGTCTTTCTGTCCCTATCAGTGTCGGTCAGTGTTGTACCTGTCTTTCTGTCCCTATCAGTGTCGGTCAGTGTTGTACCTGTCTTCCTGTCTTTCTGTCCCTATCAGTGTCGGTCAGTGTTGTACCTGTCTTTCTGTCCCTGTCAGTGTCAGTCAGTGTTGTACCTGTCTTTCTGTCCCTATCAGTGTCGGTCAGTGTTGTACCTGTCTTTCTGTCCTTATCAGTGTCGGTCAGTTCTGTACATGTCTTTCTGTCCCTATCAGTGTCGGTCAGTGTTGTACCTGTCTTTCTGTCTTTCTGTCCCTATCAGTGTCGGTCAGTTTTGTACCTGTCTTTCTGTCCCTATCAGTGTCGGTCAGTGTTGTACCTGTCTTCCTGTCTTTCTGTCCCTATCAGTGTCGGTCAGTGTTGTACCTGTCTTTCTGTCCCTGTCAGTGTCGGTCAGTGTTGTACCTGTCTTTCTGTCCCTATCAGTGTCGGTCAGTGTTGTACCTGTCTTTCTGTCCCTATCAGTGTCGGTCAGTGTTGTACCTGTCTTTCTGTCCTTATCAGTGTCGGTCAGTTCTGTACATGTCTTTCTGTCCCTATCAGTGTCGGTCAGTGTTGTACCTGTCTTTCTGTCTTTCTGTCCCTATCAGTGTCGATCAGTGTTGTACCTAGTTGTCTTTCTGTCCCTATCAGTGTCGGTCAGTGTTGGACCTGTCTTTCTGTCCCTATCAGTGTCGGTCAGTGTTGTACCTGTCTTTCTGTCTTTCTGTCCCTATCAGTGTTGATCAGTGTTGTATCTATCTTTCTGTCCCTATCAGTGTCTGTCAGTTTTGTACCTGTCTTTCTGTCCCTATCAGTGTCGGTCAGTGTTGTACCTGTCTTTCTGTCCCTATCAGTGTCGGTCAGTGTTGTACCTGTCTTTCTGTCTTTCTGTCCCTATCAGTGTCGTTCAGTGTTGTACCTGTCTTTCTGTCCCTATCAGTGTCGGTCAGTGTTGTACCTGTCTTTCTGTCCCTATCAGTGTCGGTCAGTGTTGTACCTGTCTTTCTGTCCCTCTCAGTGTCGGTCAGTGTTGTACCTGTCTTTCTGTCCCTATCTGTGTCGGTCTGTGTTGTACCTGTCGTTCTGTCCCTATCAGTCTCGGTCATTGTTGTAACTGTCTTTCTGTCTTTCTGTCCCTATCAGTGTCGTTCAGTGTTGTACCTGTCTTTCTGTCCCTATCAGTGTCGGTCAGTGTTGTACCTGTCTTTCTGTCCCTATCAGTGTCGGTCAGTGTTGTACCTGTCTTTATGTCTTTCTGTCCCTATCGGTGTCGGTCAGTGTTGTACCTATCTTTCTGTCCCTATCAGTGTCTGTCAGTTTTGTGCCTGTCTTTCTGTCCCTCTCAGTGTCGGTCAGTGTTGTACCTGTCTTTCTGTCCCTATCAGTGTCGGTCAGTGTTGTACCTGTTTTTCTGTCTTTCTGTCCCTATCAGTGTCGGTCAGTGTTGTACCTGTCTTTCTGTCCCTATCAGTGTCGGTCAGTTTTGTACCTGTCTTTCTGTCCCTATCAGTGTCGGTCAGTGTTGTACCTGTCTTTCTGTCCCTATCAGTGTCGGTCAGTGTTGTACCTGTCTTCCTGTCTTTCTGTCCCTATCAGTGTCGGTCAGTGTTGTACCTGTCTTTCTGTCCCTGTCAGTGTCGGTCAGTGTTGTACCTGTCTTTCTGTCCCTATCAGTGTCGGTCAGTGTTGTACCTGTCTTTCTGTCCTTATCAGTGTCGGTCAGTTCTGTACATGTCTTTCTGTCCCTATCAGTGTCGGTCAGTGTTGTACCTGTCTTTCTGTCCCTATCATTGTCGGTCAGTGTTGTACCTGTCTTTCTGTCTTTCTGTCCCAATCAGTGTTGGTCAGTGTTGTACCTATCTTTCTGTCCCTATCAGTGTCTGTCAGTTTTGTACCTGTCTTTCTGTCCCTATCAGTGTCAGTCAGTGTTGTACCTTTCTTTCTGTCCCTATCAGTGTCGGTCAGTGTTGTACCTGTCGTTCTGTCCCTATCAGTCTCGGTCATTGTTGTACCTGTCTTTCTGTCTTTCTGTCCCTATCAGTGTCGTTCAGTGTTGTACCTGTCTTTCTGTCCCTATCAGTGTCGGTCAGTGTTGTACCTGTCTTTCTGTCCCTATCAGTGTCGGTCAGTGTTGTACCTGTCTTTATGTCTTTCTGTCCCTATCGGTGTCGGTCAGTGTTGTACCTATCTTTCTGTCCCTATCAGTGTCTGTCAGTTTTGTGCCTGTCTTTCTGGCCCTCTCAGTGTCGGTCAGTGTTGTACCTGTCTTTCTGTCCCTATCAGTGTCGGTCAGTGTTGTACCTGTTTTTCTGTCTTTCTGTCCCTATCAGTGTCGGTCAGTGTTGTACCTGTCTTTCTGTCTTTCTGTCCCTATCAGTGTTGATCAGTGTTGTATCTATCTTTCTGTCCCTATCAGTGTCTGTCAGTTTTGTACCTGTCTTTCTGTCCCTATCAGTGTCGGTCAGTGTTGTACCTGTCTTTCTGTCCCTATCAGTGTCGGTCAGTGTTGTACCTGTCTTTCTGTCTTTCTGTCCCTATCAGTGTCGTTCAGTGTTGTACCTGTCTTTCTGTCCCTATCAGTGTCGGTCAGTGTTGTACCTGTCTTTCTGTCCCTATCAGTGTCGGTCAGTGTTGTACCTGTCTTTCTGTCCCTCTCAGTGTCGGTCAGTGTTGTACCTGTCTTTCTGTCCCTATCTGTGTCGGTCTGTGTTGTACCTGTCGTTCTGTCCCTATCAGTCTCGGTCATTGTTGTAACTGTCTTTCTGTCTTTCTGTCCCTATCAGTGTCGTTCAGTGTTGTACCTGTCTTTCTGTCCCTATCAGTGTCGGTCAGTGTTGTACCTGTCTTTCTGTCCCTATCAGTGTCGGTCAGTGTTGTACCTGTCTTTATGTCTTTCTGTCCCTATCGGTGTCGGTCAGTGTTGTACCTATCTTTCTGTCCCTATCAGTGTCTGTCAGTTTTGTGCCTGTCTTTCTGTCCCTCTCAGTGTCGGTCAGTGTTGTACCTGTCTTTCTGTCCCTATCAGTGTCGGTCAGTGTTGTACCTGTTTTTCTGTCTTTCTGTCCCTATCAGTGTCGGTCAGTGTTGTACCTGTCTTTCTGTCCCTATCAGTGTCGGTCAGTTTTGTACCTGTCTTTCTGTCCCTATCAGTGTCGGTCAGTGTTGTACCTGTCTTTCTGTCCCTATCAGTGTCGGTCAGTGTTGTACCTGTCTTCCTGTCTTTCTGTCCCTATCAGTGTCGGTCAGTGTTGTACCTGTCTTTCTGTCCCTGTCAGTGTCGGTCAGTGTTGTACCTGTCTTTCTGTCCCTATCAGTGTCGGTCAGTGTTGTACCTGTCTTTCTGTCCTTATCAGTGTCGGTCAGTTCTGTACATGTCTTTCTGTCCCTATCAGTGTCGGTCAGTGTTGTACCTGTCTTTCTGTCCCTATCATTGTCGGTCAGTGTTGTACCTGTCTTTCTGTCTTTCTGTCCCAATCAGTGTTGGTCAGTGTTGTACCTATCTTTCTGTCCCTATCAGTGTCTGTCAGTTTTGTACCTGTCTTTCTGTCCCTATCAGTGTCAGTCAGTGTTGTACCTTTCTTTCTGTCCCTATCAGTGTCGGTCAGTGTTGTACCTGTCGTTCTGTCCCTATCAGTCTCGGTCATTGTTGTACCTGTCTTTCTGTCTTTCTGTCCCTATCAGTGTCGTTCAGTGTTGTACCTGTCTTTCTGTCCCTATCAGTGTCGGTCAGTGTTGTACCTGTCTTTCTGTCCCTATCAGTGTCGGTCAGTGTTGTACCTGTCTTTATGTCTTTCTGTCCCTATCGGTGTCGGTCAGTGTTGTACCTATCTTTCTGTCCCTATCAGTGTCTGTCAGTTTTGTGCCTGTCTTTCTGGCCCTCTCAGTGTCGGTCAGTGTTGTACCTGTCTTTCTGTCCCTATCAGTGTCGGTCAGTGTTGTACCTGTTTTTCTGTCTTTCTGTCCCTATCAGTGTCGGTCAGTGTTGTACCTGTCTTTCTGTCCCTATCAGTGTCGGTCAGTGTTGTACCTGTCTTCCTGTCTTTCTGTCCCTATCAGTGTCGGTCAGTGTTGTACCTATCTTTCTGTCCCTATCAGTGTCTGTCAGTTTTGTGCCTGTCTTTCTGTCCCTCTCAGTGTCGGTCAGTGTTGTACCTGTATTTCTGTCCCTATCAGTGTCGGTCAGTGTTGTACCTGTTTTTCTGTCTTTCTGTCCCTATCAGTGTCGGTCAGTGTTGTACCTGTCTTTCTGTCCCTATCAGTGTCGGTCAGTGTTGTACCTGTTTTTCTGTCTTTCTGTCCCTATCAGTGTCGGTCAGCGTTGTACCTGTCTTTCTGTCCCTATCAGTGTCGGTCAGTGTTGTACCTGTCTTCCTGTCTTTCTGTCCCTATCAGTGTCGGTCAGTGTTGTACCTATCTTTCTGTCCCTATCAGTGTCTGTCAGTTTTGTGCCTGTCTTTCTGTCCCTCTCAGTGTCGGTCAGTGTTGTACCTGTATTTCTGTCCCTATCAGTGTCGGTCAGTGTTGTACCTGTTTTTCTGTCTTTCTGTCCCTATCAGTGTCGGTCAGTGTTGTACCTGTCTTTCTGTCTCTATCAGTGTCGGTCAGTTTTGTACCTGTCTTTCTGTCCCTATCAGTTTCGGTCAGTGTTGTACCGGTCTTTCTGTCCCTATCAGTGTCGGTCAGTGTTGTACCTGTCTTCCTGTCTTTCTGTCCCTATCAGTGTCGGTCAGTGTTGTACCTGTCTTTCTGTCCCTGTCAGTGTCGGTCAGTGTTGTACCTGTCTTTCTGTCCCTATCAGTGTCGGTCAGTGTTGTACCTGTATTTCTGTCCTTATCAGTGTCGGTCAGTTCTGTACATGTCTTTCTGTCCCTACCAGTGTCGGTCAGTGTTGTACCTGTCTTTCTGTCCCTATCAGTGTCGGTCAGTGTTGTACCTGTCTTTCTGTCTTTCTGTCCCAATCAGTGTTGGTCAGTGTTGTACCTATCTTTCTGTCCCTATCAGTGTCTGTCAGTTTTGTACCTGTCTTTCTGTCCCTATCAGTGTCGGTCAGTGTTGTACATGTCTTTCTGTCCCTATCAGTGTCGGTCAGTGTTGTACCTGTCTTTCTGTCTTTCTGTCCCCATCAGTGTCGGCCAGTGTTGTACCTGTCTTTCTCTCCCTATCAGTGTCGGTCAGTGTTGTACCTGTCTTTCTGTCCCTATCAGTGTTGGTCAGTGTTGTACCTGTCTTTCTGTCCCTATCAGTGTCGGTCAGTGTTGTACCTGTCTTTCTGTCCCGATCAGTGTCAGTTAGTGTTGCACCTGTCTTTCTGTCCCTCTCAGTGTCCGTCAGTGTTGTACCTGTCTTTCTGTCCCTATCAGTGTCGTTCAGTGTTGTACCTGTCTTCCTGTCCCTATCAGTGTCGGTCAGTGTTGTACCTGTCTTTCTGTCCCTATCATTGTCGGTCAGTGTTGTACCTGTCTTTCTGTCCCTATCATTGTCGGTCAGTGTTGTACCTGTCTTTCTGTCTTTCTGTCCCTATCTGTGTCGGTCAGTGTTGTACCTATCTTTCTGTCCCTATCAGTGTCTGTCAGTTTTGTACCTGTCTTTCTGTCCGTATCAGTGTCGGTCAGTGTTGTACCTGTCTTTCTGTCCCTATCAGTGTCGGTCAGTGTTGTACCTGTCTTTCTGTCTTTCTGTCCCTATCAGTGTCGGTCAGTGTTGTACCTGTCTTTCTGTCCCTATCAGTGTCGGTCAGTGTTGTACCTGTCTTTCTATCTTTCTGTCCCTATCATTGTCGGTCAGTGTTGTACCTGTCTTTCTGTCTTTCTGTCCCTATCAGTGTCGGTCAGTGTTGTACCTATCTTTCTGTCCCTATCAGTGTCTGTCAGTTTTGTACCTGTCTTTCTGTCCCTATCAGTGTCGGTCAGTGTTGTACCGTCTTTCTGTCCCTATCAGTGTCGGTCAGTGTTGTACCTGTCTTTCTGTCTTTCTGTCCCCATCAGTGTCGGTCAGTGTTGTACCTGTCTTTCTGTCCCTATCAGTGTCGGTCAGTGTTGTACCTGTCTTTCTGTCCCTATCAGTGTTGGTCAGTGTTGTACCTGTCTTTCTGTCCCTATCAGTGTCGGTCAGTGTTGTACCTGTCTTTCTGTCTTTCTGTCCCGATCAGTGTCAGTTAGTGTTGTACCTGTCTTTCTGTCCCTCTCAGTGTCGGTCAGTGTTGTACCTGTCTTTCTGTCCCTATCAGTGTCGGTCAGTGTTGTACCTGTCTTTCTGTCCCTATCAGTGTCGGTCAGTGTTGGACCTGTCTTTCTGTCCCTATCAGTGTCGGTCAGTGTTGTACCTGTCTTTCTGTCCCTATCAGTGTCGGTCAGTGTTGTACCTGTCTTTATGTCTTTCTGTCCCTATCAGTCTCGGTCATTGTTGTAACTGTCTTTCTGTCTTTCTGTCCCTATCAGTGTCGTTCAGTGTTGTACCTGTCTTTCTGTCCCTATCAGTGTCGGTCAGTGTTGTACCTGTCTTTCTGTCCCTATCAGTGTCGGTCAGTGTTGTACCTGTCTTTATGTCTTTCTGTCCCTATCGGTGTCGGTCAGTGTTGTACCTATCTTTCTGTCCCTATCAGTGTCTGTCAGTTTTGTGCCTGTCTTTCTGTCCCTCTCAGTGTCGGTCAGTGTTGTACCTGTCTTTCTGTCCCTATCAGTGTCGGTCAGTGTTGTACCTGTTTTTCTGTCTTTCTGTCCCTATCAGTGTCGGTCAGTGTTGTACCTGTATTTCTGTCCCTATCAGTGTCGGTCAGTTTTGTACCTGTCTTTCTGTCCCTATCAGTGTCGGTCAGTGTTGTACCTGTCTTTCTGTCCCTATCAGTGTCGGTCAGTGTTGTACCTGTCTTCCTGTCTTTTTGTCCCTATCAGTGTCGGTCAGTGTTGTACCTGTCTTTCTGTCCCTGTCAGTGTCGGTCAGTGTTGTACCTGTCTTTCTGTCCTTATCAGTGTCGGTCAGTTCTGTACATGTCTTTCTGTCCCTATCAGTGTCGGTCAGTGTTGTACCTGTCTTTCTGTCCCTATCAGTGTCGGTCAGTGTTGTACCTGTCTTTCTATCTTTCTGTCTCTATCAGTGTCGGTCAGTTTTGTACCTGTCTTTCTGTCCCTATCATTGTCGGTCAGTGTTGTACCTGTCTTTCTGTCTTTCTGTCCCAATCAGTGTTGGTCAGTGTTGTACCTATCTTTCTGTCCCTATCAGTGTCTGTCAGTTTTGTACCTGTCTTTCTGTCCCTATCAGTGTCGGTCAGTGTTGTACCTGTCTTTCTGTCCCTATCAGTGTCGGTCAGTGTTGTACCTGTCGTTCTGTCCCTATCAGTCTCGGTCATTGTTGTACCTGTCTTTCTGTCTTTCTGTCCCTATCAGTGTCGTTCAGTGTTGTACCTGTCTTTCTGTCCCTATCACTGTCGGTCAGTGTTGTACCTGTCTTTCTGTCCCTATCACTGTCGGTCAGTGTTGTACCTGTCTTCCTGTCTTTCTGTCCCTATCAGTGTCGGTCAGTGTTGTACCTATCTTTCTGTCCCTATCAGTGTCTGTCAGTTTTGTGCCTGTCTTTCTGTCCCTCTCAGTGTCGGTCAGTGTTGTACCTGTATTTCTGTCCCTATCAGTGTCGGTCAGTGTTGTACCTGTTTTTCTGTCTTTCTGTCCCTATCAGTGTCGGTCAGTGTTGTACCTGTCTTTCTGTCCCTATCAGTGTCGGTCAGTGTTGTACCTGTTTTTCTGTCTTTCTGTCCCTATCAGTGTCGGTCAGTGTTGTACCTGTCTTTCTGTCCCTATCAGTGTCGGTCAGTGTTGTACCTGTCTTCCTGTCTTTCTGTCCCTATCAGTGTCGGTCAGTGTTGTACCTATCTTTCTGTCCCTATCAGTGTCTGTCAGTTTTGTGCCTGTCTTTCTGTCCCTCTCAGTGTCGGTCAGTGTTGTACCTGTATTTCTGTCCCTATCAGTGTCGGTCAGTGTTGTACCTGTTTTTCTGTCTTTCTGTCCCTATCAGTGTCGGTCAGTGTTGTACCTGTCTTTCTGTCCCTATCAGTGTCGGTCAGTTTTGTACCTGTCTTTCTGTCCCTATCAGTGTCGGTCAGTGTTGTACCTGTCTTTCTGTCCCTATCAGTGTCGGTCAGTGTTGTACCTGTCTTCCTGTCTTTCTGTCCCTATCAGTGTCGGTCAGTGTTGTACCTGTCTTTCTGTCCCTGTCAGTGTCGGTCAGTGTTGTACCTGTCTTTCTGTCCCTATCAGTGTCGGTCAGTGTTGTACCTGTCTTTCTGTCCTTATCAGTGTCGGTCAGTTCTGTACATGTCTTTCTGTCCCTATCAGTGTCGGTCAGTGTTGTACCTGTCTTTCTGTCCCTATCAGTGTCGGTCAGTGTTGTACCTGTCTTTCTATCTTTCTGTCTCTATCAGTGTTGGTCAGTTTTGTACCTGTCTTTCTGTCCCTATCATTGTCGGTCAGTGTTGTACCTGTCTTTCTGTCTTTCTGTCCCAATCAGTGTTGGTCAGTGTTGTACCTATCTTTCTGTCCCTATCAGTGTCTGTCAGTTTTGTACCTGTCTTTCTGTCCCTATCAGTGTCGGTCAGTGTTGTACCTGTCTTTCTGTCCCTATCAGTGTTGGTCAGTGTTGTACCTGTCTTTCTGTCCCTATCAGTGTCGGTCAGTGTTGTACCTGTCTTTCTGTCCCGATCAGTGTCAGTTAGTGTTGCACCTGTCTTTCTGTCCCTCTCAGTGTCCGTCAGTGTTGTACCTGTCTTTCTGTCCCTATCAGTGTCGTTCAGTGTTGTACCTGTCTTCCTGTCCCTATCAGTGTCGGTCAGTGTTGTACCTGTCTTTCTGTCCCTATCATTGTCGGTCAGTGTTGTACCTGTCTTTCTGTCCCTATCATTGTCGGTCAGTGTTGTACCTGTCTTTCTGTCTTTCTGTCCCTATCTGTGTCGGTCAGTGTTGTACCTATCTTTCTGTCCCTATCAGTGTCTGTCAGTTTTGTACCTGTCTTTCTGTCCCTATCAGTGTCGGTCAGTGTTGTACCTGTCTTTCTGTCCCTATCAGTGTCGGTCAGTGTTGTACCTGTCTTTCTGTCTTTCTGTCCCTATCAGTGTCGGTCAGTGTTGTACCTGTCTTTCTGTCCCTATCAGTGTCGGTCAGTGTTGTACCTGTCTTTCTGTCCTTATCAGTGTCGGTCAGTTCTGTACATGTCTTTCTGTCCCTATCAGTGTCGGTCAGTGTTGTACCTGTCTTTCTGTCCCTATCAGTGTCGGTCAGTGTTGTACCTGTCTTTCTATCTTTCTGTCTCTATCAGTGTTGGTCAGTTTTGTACCTGTCTTTCTGTCCCTATCATTGTCGGTCAGTGTTGTACCTGTCTTTCTGTCTTTCTGTCCCAATCAGTGTTGGTCAGTGTTGTACCTATCTTTCTGTCCCTATCAGTGTCTGTCAGTTTTGTACCTGTCTTTCTGTCCCTATCAGTGTCGGTCAGTGTTGTACCTGTCTTTCTGTCCCTATCAGTGTTGGTCAGTGTTGTACCTGTCTTTCTGTCCCTATCATTGTCGGTCAGTGTTGTACCTGTCTTTCTGTCTTTCTGTCCCTATCTGTGTCGGTCAGTGTTGTACCTGTCTTTCTGTCCCTATCAGTGTCTGTCAGTTTTGTACCTGTCTTTCTGTCCCTATCAGTGTCGGTCAGTGTTGTACCTGTCTTTCTGTCCCTATCAGTGTCGGTCAGTGTTGTACCTGTCTTTCTGTCTTTCTGTCCCTATCAGTGTCGGTCAGTGTTGTACCTGTCTTTCTGTCCCTATCAGTGTCGGTCAGTGTTGTACCTGTCTTTCTGTCCTTATCAGTGTCGGTCAGTTCTGTACATGTCTTTCTGTCCCTATCAGTGTCGGTCAGTGTTGTACCTGTCTTTCTGTCCCTATCAGTGTCGGTCAGTGTTGTACCTGTCTTTCTATCTTTCTGTCTCTATCAGTGTTGGTCAGTTTTGTACCTGTCTTTCTGTCCCTATCATTGTCGGTCAGTGTTGTACCTGTCTTTCTGTCTTTCTGTCCCAATCAGTGTTGGTCAGTGTTGTACCTATCTTTCTGTCCCTATCAGTGTCTGTCAGTTTTGTACCTGTCTTTCTGTCCCTATCAGTGTCGGTCAGTGTTGTACCTGTCTTTCTGTCCCTATCAGTGTTGGTCAGTGTTGTACCTGTCTTTCTGTCCCTATCAGTGTCGGTCAGTGTTGTACCTGTCTTTCTGTCCCGATCAGTGTCAGTTAGTGTTGCACCTGTCTTTCTGTCCCTCTCAGTGTCCGTCAGTGTTGTACCTGTCTTTCTGTCCCTATCAGTGTCGTTCAGTGTTGTACCTGTCTTCCTGTCCCTATCAGTGTCGGTCAGTGTTGTACCTGTCTTTCTGTCCCTATCATTGTCGGTCAGTGTTGTACCTGTCTTTCTGTCCCTATCATTGTCGGTCAGTGTTGTACCTGTCTTTCTGTCTTTCTGTCCCTATCTGTGTCGGTCAGTGTTGTACCTATCTTTCTGTCCCTATCAGTGTCTGTCAGTTTTGTACCTGTCTTTCTGTCCCTATCAGTGTCGGTCAGTGTTGTACCTGTCTTTCTGTCTTTCTGTCCCAATCAGTGTTGGTCAGTGTTGTACCTATCTTTCTGTCCCTATCAGTGTCTGTCAGTTTTGTACCTGTCTTTCTGTCCCTATCAGTGTCGGTCAGTGTTGTACCTGTCTTTCTGTCCCTATCAGTGTTGGTCAGTGTTGTACCTGTCTTTCTGTCCCTATCAGTGTCGGTCAGTGTTGTACCTGTCTTTCTGTCCCGATCAGTGTCAGTTAGTGTTGCACCTGTCTTTCTGTCCCTCTCAGTGTCCGTCAGTGTTGTACCTGTCTTTCTGTCCCTATCAGTGTCGTTCAGTGTTGTACCTGTCTTCCTGTCCCTATCAGTGTCGGTCAGTGTTGTACCTGTCTTTCTGTCCCTATCAGTGTTGGTCAGTGTTGTACCTGTCTTTCTGTCCCTATCAGTGTCGGTCAGTGTTGTACCTGTCTTTCTGTCCCGATCAGTGTCAGTTAGTGTTGCACCTGTCTTTCTGTCCCTCTCAGTGTCCGTCAGTGTTGTACCTGTCTTTCTGTCCCTATCAGTGTCGTTCAGTGTTGTACCTGTCTTCCTGTCCCTATCAGTGTCGGTCAGTGTTGTACCTGCCTTTCTGTCCCTATCATTGTCGGTCAGTGTTGTACCTGTCTTTCTGTCCCTATCATTGTCGGTCAGTGTTGTACCTGTCTTTCTGTCTTTCTGTCCCTATCTGTGTCGGTCAGTGTTGTACCTATCTTTCTGTCCCTATCAGTGTCTGTCAGTTTTGTACCTGTCTTTCTGTCCCTATCAGTGTCGGTCAGTGTTGTACCTGTCTTTCTGTCCCTATCAGTGTCGGTCAGTGTTGTACCTGTCTTTCTGTCTTTCTGTCCCTATCAGTGTCGGTCAGTGTTGTACCTGTCTTTCTGTCCCTATCAGTGTCGGTCAGTGTTGTACCTGTCTTTCTGTCCTTATCAGTGTCGGTCAGTTCTGTACATGTCTTTCTGTCCCTATCAGTGTCGGTCAGTGTTGTACCTGTCTTTCTGTCCCTATCAGTGTCGGTCAGTGTTGTACCTGTCTTTCTATCTTTCTGTCTCTATCAGTGTTGGTCAGTTTTGTACCTGTCTTTCTGTCCCTATCATTGTCGGTCAGTGTTGTACCTGTCTTTCTGTCTTTCTGTCCCAATCAGTGTTGGTCAGTGTTGTACCTATCTTTCTGTCCCTATCAGTGTCTGTCAGTTTTGTACCTGTCTTTCTGTCCCTATCAGTGTCGGTCAGTGTTGTACCTGTCTTTCTGTCCCTATCAGTGTTGGTCAGTGTTGTACCTGTCTTTCTGTCCCTATCAGTGTCGGTCAGTGTTGTACCTGTCTTTCTGTCCCGATCAGTGTCAGTTAGTGTTGCACCTGTCTTTCTGTCCCTCTCAGTGTCCGTCAGTGTTGTACCTGTCTTTCTGTCCCTATCAGTGTCGTTCAGTGTTGTACCTGTCTTCCTGTCCCTATCAGTGTCGGTCAGTGTTGTACCTGTCTTTCTGTCCCTATCATTGTCGGTCAGTGTTGTACCTGTCTTTCTGTCCCTATCATTGTCGGTCAGTGTTGTACCTGTCTTTCTGTCTTTCTGTCCCTATCTGTGTCGGTCAGTGTTGTACCTATCTTTCTGTCCCTATCAGTGTCTGTCAGTTTTGTACCTGTCTTTCTGTCCCTATCAGTGTCGGTCAGTGTTGTACCTGTCTTTCTGTCCCTATCAGTGTCGGTCAGTGTTGTACCTGTCTTTCTGTCTTTCTGTCCCTATCAGTGTCGGTCAGTGTTGTACCTGTCTTTCTGTCCCTATCAGTGTCGGTCAGTGTTGTACCTGTCTTTCTGTCCTTATCAGTGTCGGTCAGTTCTGTACATGTCTTTCTGTCCCTATCAGTGTCGGTCAGTGTTGTACCTGTCTTTCTGTCCCTATCAGTGTCGGTCAGTGTTGTACCTGTCTTTCTATCTTTCTGTCTCTATCAGTGTTGGTCAGTTTTGTACCTGTCTTTCTGTCCCTATCATTGTCGGTCAGTGTTGTACCTGTCTTTCTGTCTTTCTGTCCCAATCAGTGTTGGTCAGTGTTGTACCTATCTTTCTGTCCCTATCAGTGTCTGTCAGTTTTGTACCTGTCTTTCTGTCCCTATCAGTGTCGGTCAGTGTTGTACCTGTCTTTCTGTCCCTATCAGTGTTGGTCAGTGTTGTACCTGTCTTTCTGTCCCTATCAGTGTCGGTCAGTGTTGTACCTGTCTTTCTGTCCCGATCAGTGTCAGTTAGTGTTGCACCTGTCTTTCTGTCCCTCTCAGTGTCCGTCAGTGTTGTACCTGTCTTTCTGTCCCTATCAGTGTCGTTCAGTGTTGTACCTGTCTTCCTGTCCCTATCAGTGTCGGTCAGTGTTGTACCTGTCTTTCTGTCCCTATCATTGTCGGTCAGTGTTGTACCTGTCTTTCTGTCCCTATCATTGTCGGTCAGTGTTGTACCTGTCTTTCTGTCTTTCTGTCCCTATCTGTGTCGGTCAGTGTTGTACCTATCTTTCTGTCCCTATCAGTGTCTGTCAGTTTTGTACCTGTCTTTCTGTCCCTATCAGTGTCGGTCAGTGTTGTACCTGTCTTTCTGTCCCTATCAGTGTCGGTCAGTGTTGTACCTGTCTTTCTGTCTTTCTGTCCCTATCAGTGTCGGTCAGTGTTGTACCTGTCTTTCTGTCCCTATCAGTGTCGGTCAGTGTTGTACCTGTCTTTCTATCTTTCTGTCCCTATCATTGTCGGTCAGTGTTGTACCTGTCTTTCTGTCTTTCCCCTATCAGTGTCGGTCAGTGTTGTACCTATCTTTCTGTCCCTATCAGTGTCTGTCAGTTTTGTACCTGTCTTTCTGTCCCTATCAGTGTCGGTCAGTGTTGTACCTGTCTTTCTGTCCCTATCAGTGTCGGTCAGTGTTGTACCTGTCTTTCTGTCTTTCTGTCCCCATCAGTGTCGGTCAGTGTTGTACCTGTCTTTCTGTCCCTATCAGTGTCGGTCAGTGTTGTACCTGTCTTTCTGTCCCTATCAGTGTCGGTCAGTGTTGTACCTGTCTTTCTGTCCCTATCAGTGTCGGTCAGTGTTGTACCTGTCTTTCTGTCCCTATCAGTGTCGGTCAGTTTTGTACCTGTCTTTCTGTCCCTATCAGTGTCGGTCAGTGTTGTACCTGTCTTTCTGTCCCTATCAGTGTCGGTCAGTGTTGTACCTGTCTTTCTGTCTTTCTGTCCCTATCAGTGTCGGTCAGTGTTGTACCTGTCTTTCTGTCCCTATCAGTGTCGGTCAGTGTTGTACCTGTCTATCTGTCTTTCTGTCCCAATCAGTGTTGGTCAGTGTTGTACCTATCTTTCTGTCCCTATCAGTGTCTGTCAGTTTTGTACCTGTCTTTCTGTCCCTATCAGTGTCGGTCAGTGTTGTACATGTCTTTCTGTCCCTATCAGTGTCGGTCAGTGTTGTACCTGTCTTTCTGTCTTTCTGTCCCCATCAGTGTCGGCCAGTGTTGTACCTGTCTTTCTGTCCCTATCAGTGTCGGTCAGTGTTGTACCTGTCTTTCTGTCCCTATCAGTGTCGGTCAGTGTTGTACCTGTCTTTCTGTCTTTCTGTCCCTATCAGTGTCGGTAAGTGTTGTACCTGTCTTTCTGTCTTTCTGTCCCTATCAGTGTCGATCAGTGTTGTACCTATCTTTCTGTCCCTATCAGTGTCTGTCAGTTTTGTACCTGTCTTTCTGTCCCTATCAGTGTCGGTCAGTGTTGTACCTGTCTTTCTGTCCCTATCAGTGTCGGTCAGTGTTGTACCTGTCTTTCTGTCTTTCTGTCCCTATCAGTGTCGGTCAGTGTTGTACCTGTCTTTCTGTCCCTATCAGTGTCGGTCAGTGTTGTACCTGTCTATCTGTCTTTCTGTCCCAATCAGTGTTGGTCAGTGTTGTACCTATCTTTCTGTCCCTATCAGTGTCTGTCAGTTTTGTACCTGTCTTTCTGTCCCTATCAGTGTCGGTCAGTGTTGTACATGTCTTTCTGTCCCTATCAGTGTCGGTCAGTGTTGTACCTGTCTTTCTGTCTTTCTGTCCCCATCAGTGTCGGCCAGTGTTGTACCTGTCTTTCTCTCCCTATCAGTGTCGGTCAGTGTTGTACATGTCTTTCTGTCCCTATCAGTGTTGGTCAGTGTTGTACCTGTCTTTCTGTCCCTATCAGTGTCGGTCAGTGTTGTACCTGTCTTTCTGTCCCGATCAGTGTCAGTTAGTGTTGCACCTG
>NW_027258241.1:0-91209 GCF_045791955.1 Oncorhynchus clarkii lewisi | reverse complement strand
GCGACCGGCCCGTCCGGCGACGACGCCACCTCTGAAGCTGCGACCGGCCCGTCGGGCGACGACGCCACCTCTGAAGCTGCGACCGGCCCGTCCGGCGACGACGCCACCTCTGAAGCTGCGACCGGCCCGTCCGGCGACGACGCCACCTCTGAAGCTGCGACCGGCCCGTCCGGCGACGACGCCACCTCTGAAGCTGCGACCGGCCCGTCCGGCGACGACGCCACCTCTGAAGCTGCGACCGGCCCGTCCGGCGACGACGCCACCTCTGAAGCTGCGACCGGCCCGTCCGGCGACGACGCCACCTCTGAAGCTGCGACCGGCCCGTCCGGCGACGACGCCACCTCTGAAGCTGCGACCGGCCCGTCCGGCGACGACGCCATGGATATCTGACGTGGGACATGCAAGAGTTCATGGGTACTCTAGTCCAGTGTGTAACTGCATTTGCTTGTTTTGGCTCAATTAAACATTAACTGTAATACTTGTGTCCTCTGTATTGTTTTGGTGGTTCCTACTTGGAGTTGAGGTGTATGACCTGACTTGAGTAACTGGGGTGATGGCAACATTTATTTTGCATTATATCCATGCGCCAGCAATATTACTCAGACCCCTGTGTTTTAAATTACCAATTGACTTAAGCTACATGTGCTCAGTGTTGGTCCATTTATGCTAGTAGCATCACATGATATCTAACAGCATTTTGACGCCATTTCCGGTCACAACTTGCAGACTTGTTTACGTGTTGCGGTGTTTTGTTGCCTACTTTGCTACATGACAACTTTACGGTTTTTACTTTTTAATTATCGTTTATATTTTTGGTTTCCCTCAATTTTTTTCACTCGTGTCAGGGTTGCGTCAATTCGAATCTGGTATCAGGATAAATATGACTGAGGCTTTTATTAGCTAAGCAATAAGTAGTAAATGCAATTTTCGTGTATATATGGGCTCTCTGTCCCACCTCGCAGGGCAAAACAGAACTGACTTGTTCCTGACAAAGATATTTAATATACTCTGACAGAAGTAGTTCCTGCTTCCGAGCCGGCCTGTCAGAGTAGCGACTGGGCGTGGTTTAGACTCACCCAGCCTATCGTTCATTGTTGGCGCAGAGGCTGGTCCCAGCCCCTTAAGCGCTTCAGCGGTCAGTCGTTGTAGCTGTGTAGAATATGCAGTTATCAGGCACCTGGCTCCTGTTATCTAACAAAAGACTGTTCTGAATGTGCCCCCCCAACTCATTGCACAGTTCTGTATTTTTCCATCATGAGAAAGGCCCATGGCCCTGAAACTGTTAACAATGGTTCAAGTCAGCTATGTTGCATAACACATACATACATCCACACAAGCCAACAGCAGATAATATTAAATCACATATGGTAACGGGCTATAGTGCATAACACAGAATCCTCATACTCCGGACGCTTTATCTGGACATGGTTCGTCAGGACCTCCAACAGCCGACGCTAAGTAGTAACATTAACATGATGCCTTCTAATTGCAGTCGCTGTACTCATACAGGAGAACGATCGCCTTACGGTGAGGATAGCTGTGCTACAAGCTTCAGACGCAATCGTTAGGCAAGGGTAATTTCAGTGTAGGAAAGGATGAAACAGCGTCTGTGCCACCAGTAAGTACAGATAGTAACGTTAGTATAAATCCCCTCGCACGGTCCCCGCTGCCGGACAACTTTCTCACGGTTTCTGGAGGGAAATGCTGTAGGAATGCTCAACCGGTGTCGCTCATTCAGCCGACAAACTTTCAACCGGTTTTCCCCATTAAGCAGCGAGTCGGAGTCAAAGGCCGAGCCTTCTCTTGTCTCTACTCCTCCCGTTACGGGGTCAGAGACGCCGAAGCTTCCCACCATTAGCTCTGACAAATTGAAAACTCTAGTCATTGGCGACTCCATTACCCGCAGTATTAGACTTAAAACGAATCATCCAGCGATCATACACTGTTTACCAGGGGGCAGGGCAACCGACGTTATGGCTAATCTGAAGATGGTGCTGGCTAAAGCTAAAACTGGCGAGTATAGAGATATTGTTATCCACGTCAGCACCAACGATGTTAGGATGAAACAGTCAGAGATCACCACCAACATAGCTTCAGCGTGTAAATCAGCTAGAAAGATGTGTCGGCATCGAGTAATTGTCTCTGGCCCCCTCCCAGTTAGGGGGAGTGATGAGCTCTACAGCAGAGTCTCACAACTCAATAGCTGGTTGAAAACTGGTTTCTGCCCCTCCCAAAAGATAGAATTTGTAGATAATTGGCCCTCTTCCTGGGACTCACCCACAAACAGGACCAAGCCTGACCTGCGGAGGAGTGACGGACTCCATCCTAGCTGGAGGGGTGCTCTCATCTTATCTAACAACATAGACAGGGCTCTAACTCCTCTAGCTCCACAATGAAATAGGGTGCAGGCCAGGCTGTTAGCCAGTCTGCCACTAGCACAGTCAGTGTAGTCAGCTCAGCTATCTCCATTGAGACCGTGTCTGTGCCTCGACCTAGGTTGGGCAAAATTAAACATGGCGGTGTTCGCCTTAGCAATCTCACTAAGATAAAGACCTCCTCCATTCCTGTCATTATTGAAAGAGATCATGATACCTCACATCTCAAAATAGGGCTACTTAATGTCAGATCCCTTACTTCAAAGGCAATTATAGTCAATGAACTGATCATAATCTTGATGTGATTGGCCTGACTGAAACATGTCTTTAGCCTGATGAATTTACTGTGTTAAATGAGGCCTCACCTCCTGGCTACACTAGTGACCATATCCCCCGTGCATCCTGCGGAGCTGTTGCTAACATTTACGATAGCAAATGTACATTTACAAAAAAAAAAGACGTTTTCGTCTTTTGAGCTTCTAGTCATGAAATCTATGTAGCCTACTCAATCACTTTTTTTAGCTACTGTTTACAGGCCTCCTGGGCCATATACAGCGTTCCTCATTGAGTTCCCTGAATTCCTATCGGACCATGTAGTCATAGCAGATAATATTCCCACTCCAAAAGGCTTTCGGAGCCATCATCGACTCAGTGGGTTTTGTCCAACATGTCTCTGGACCTACTCACTGTCACAGTCATACTCTGGACCTAGTTTTGTCCCATGGAATAAATGTTGTGGATCTTAATGTTTTCCCTCATAATCCTGGACTATCGGACCACCATTTTATTACGTTTGCAATTGCAACAAATAATCTGCTCAGACCCCAACCAAGGAACATCAAAAGTCGTGCTATAAATTCACAGACAACACAAAGATTCCTTGATGTCCTTCCAGACTCCCTCTGTCTACCCAAGGACGCCAGAGGACAAAAATCAGTTAACCACCTAACTGAGGAACTCAATTTAACCTTGCGCAATACCCTAGATGCAGTTGCACCCCTAAAAACTAAAAACATTTCTCATGAGAAACTAGCTCCCTGGTATACAGAAAATACCCGAGCTCTGAAGCAAGCTTCCAGAAAATTGGAACGGAAATGGCGCCACACCAAACTGGAAGTCTTCCGACTAGCTTGGAAAGACAGTACCGTGCAGTATCGAAGAGCCCTTGCTGCTGCTCGATCATCCTATTTTTCCAACTTAATTGAGGAAAATAAGAACAATCCGAAATTCGTTTTTGATACTGTCGCAAAGCTAACTAAAAAGCAGCATTCCCCAAGAGAGGATGGCTTTCACCTCAGCAGTAATAAATTCATGAACTTCTTTGAGGAAAAGATGATTATTACAAAGTAAATTACGGACTCCTCTTTAAATCTGCGTATTCCTTCAAAGCTCAGTTGTCCTGAGTCTGCACAACTCTGCCAGGACCTAGGATCAAGAGAGACACTCAAGTGTTTTAGTACTATATCCCTTGACACAATGATGAAAATAATCATGGCCTCTAAACCTTCAAGCTCCATACTGGACCCTATTCCAACTAAACTACTGAAAGAGCTGTTTCCTGTGCTTGGCCCTCCTATGTTGAACATAATAAACGGCTCTCTATCCACCGGATGTGTACCAAACTCACTAAAAGTGGCAGTAATAAAGCCTCTCTTGAAAAAGCCAAACCTTGACCCAGAAAATATAAAAAACTATCGGCCTATATCGAATCTTCCATTCCTCTCAAAATGTTTAGAAAAGGCTGTTGCGCAGCCTCTGCCTTCCTCGTCAGAGGAGGAGATAGAAGAAAACCGTTACAGTCTCTGTGAATGGTTTGTCCTCTGACAAATCAACTGTAAATTTCGATGTTCCTCAAGGTTCCGTTTTAGGACCACTATTGATTTTCACTATATATTTTACCTCTTGGGGATGTCATTCGAAAACATAATGTTAACTTTCACTGCTATGCGGATGACACACAGCTGAACATTTCAATGAAACATGGTGAAGCCCCAAAATTGCCCTCGCTAGAAGCATGTGTTTCAGACATAAGGAAGTGGATGGCTGCAAACGTTCTACTTTTAAACTCGGACAAAACAGAGATGCTTGTTCTAGGTCCCAAGAAACAAAGAGATCTTCTGTTGAATCTGACAATTAATCTTAATGGCTGTACAGTCGTCTCAAATAAAACTGTGAAGGCCCTCGGCGTTACTCTGGACCCTGATCTCTCTTTTGAAGAACATATCAAGACTGTTTCAAGGACAGCTTTTTTCCATCTACGTAACATTGCAAAAATCAAACTTTCTGTCCAAAAATGATGCAGAAAAATGTATCCATGCTTTTGTCACTTCTAGGTTAGACTACTGCAATGCTCTTACTTTCCGGCTACCCGGATAAAGCACTAAATAAACTTCAGTTAGTGCTAAATACGGCTGCTAGAATCCTGACTAGAACCCCAAAAATATATCATATTACTCCAGTGCTAGCCTCCCTACACTGGCTTCCTGTCAAGGCAAGGGCTGATTTCAAGGTTTTACTGCTAACCTACAAAGCATTACATGGGCTTGCTCGTACCTATCTCTCTGATTTGGTCCTGCCGTACATACCTACACGTACGCTACGGTCACAAGACGCAGGCCTCCTAATTGCTTCTTCCACATCTTTTGGTCCCTGTCTGTTTTGCTCTCAGTGAAGTGCTACTATCCCCTTGGACTACAGGTTATTGCCGTCATAAGGTGTGCGTCTGTCTGTTGGCCGGACACTTTCTACCGTTTAGGACCTTTGTGGGTAAAGGTAAAGATGGGGTATAGCAGCAGAAGTTCCTCTGAAGTCCAGTATCTGCTGGAAGGGAACCTGGTGGTACGAGAGGATGAGTGTGGGCCTGTTGTGCTTCCCCCTATCCCTCCCTCTTCTCTCTCACTGTCTGAGGGACTCTTAAGGTTCCTGTGCGGATGGCTTGGTTCGTGCCCTCCCGAAGCTGGCTGTGGTGATTTAAGCAACGCTGTGTTTATGTGTGTATTTGTTTGTGGCCTCTGGCCCACTTCGCTGTCCCTCTGTCCAGTACGTACCGTTGTAGCAGGCCCAGTGTAGTGGCGTGTAGCCCTGGTTGTCTGTGATGACGGGGAGGGTCCACACTGACTGGGCCCCTTACCTTCCCGAACCAGGAAGCTGGCGCTGTGCTGCACTCCTCGTGACCCGTCACCGCCTAGGAGGAAGGGAAGGGAAAGGAGGGGAGGGGAGGCAAGAATGGATTTCAATAATTTATAATCAATTAAATAATAAGGAATCATAATAGGTATATTTGGGCATAATTTATATTCCATGCTAGATCCCACACCAAAGCCATCCCTAGTAGTTCAATGGCCCCATCCCTAGATCAGAACAAGCCTCCCCCTCTCTTTCTGTGTGTGAGCGCGTACAGCCAACTCTCCTCACAACCCTTCTGTGTAGAGCTGTTCTGTGCCATTTGTCTTTGGCTTCTACGCTGGCTCCCTTGTTGAAACAGTGAGTACACACAGTCTGTGTGTCCGCTCAGCACCGACAGCGTCAGAGGGGTTCTGATACACAAGACAACAGGTCATATTACAAACTGGTAATAACCAGGCTGAGTCCCAAATGGCAACCTATTCCCTATATGGTACACTACTCTTGACCTGAGCCCATAGGACTTTGGTTTAAAGTACTGTACCAAGTAGGGTATAGGTTGCCATTTGGGATGCAGCCCCAGTTTCAAAATCTCTTTATTTCAGGAATTGTATCCAAAACCCAAGTGACTATTCCCGTCTTGAATGTCCACTGCACTCTGGAGGTCAGCATTTCCAATCAGCAAACGCAAACACTCCGAATGACCGTTGGTTGCTAGAGGAAGATAAACAGAGAGGATATAAGAATGTGAGATGATTGACCATTGGTAACTAGAGGAGGATAAACAGAGGATATAAGAATGTCAGATGATTGACCATTGGTAGCTAGAGGAGGATCAACAAGAGGATATAATAATGTGAGATGATTGACCGTTGGTAGCTAGAGGAGGATAAACAGAGAGGATATGAGCAGATTGCTGGACGACTATAACCTTCACATGAACAGACAGATTTCAAGAGACAGTGGTGTTGGTAGATGACATCCTCATGATGTTAACACAGCAGATATTAAAGAATTTTGGGGCTGAGGCCATCGAAGCCTGTCACCTGCTAGCTGTGTACCTGGCTCTGGATAGAAGTCTCCCCTGTGCACTGATCTAGGATCAGCTTACCCTCCCTAGATCCTCAATCATTAGTGGAGAACATGACAAAAAATGACCTTAGATCAGTGTCTCGTGGGCATTTTCACACGATACCATGTAACATCCCTAGAGTGGACATTGTCGTCCTAGCAACATGACCAAACAAATGGCCATCTTGGTCAGGAAAACGTTTTAATTACAGAAGCTCTATGTGATATCCTTATGTCTACCTGCAGCGTGGATGGGGGTCCTCTTCAGAGTGAAGTCTTTAACCAGGATGGAGGCTTCCTGGTTGATGAGGACGTCAACACACTCCACATGGCTTTTTAAGGCAGCCAGGTCCAGAGGGGTGCGCCCCTGGCTGTCCCTCACGTCTAGATCCAGCAGAGACTGAACCAGGACCTCCATAGCATGGTGGTGACTGTGGTACGCCTGAATAGATATTCACTCTTAATATAATCAATGTCCTAGAGTAGACCCGTGGTACGCCTGAACAGAAATACAGTGCTAGACCTCTAAAGTAGACCAGAGTCTTTCAATCGGGAGCCCATTTTTGCTCCCGCCCAGCATCAACATCGGAGGTTCCTGCCAAGCGTGGGATTGAGAAACAAACACTCTACTTCTCTTCTGAGGTTGATTAACTCAAATGGCAAAATAAGGAAATCATCCTCATCATCACTGTGTAGAATATGCATGTATTTTACACTAATCAGGAATAGATCGGAATATGGTGTGTGAGTCTGTCTGGACAGTCAACTTCCTGTGGAAAATCTACACCATGCTTGCATCCCAGATAGCACCCTATTCCCTATGTAGTGAACTACTTTTGATCAGGGCCTATAAGGATCTGGTCAAACGTAGTGTACTAAATAGGGAATAGGGTGCCATTTGTCATATGGAGACCACTACAGGAGCAGGTAGGCTTTACTCACAGCGAGGTGTAGAGGGCTGATGGGAGCTCTGACATCAGAGTCGTTCAGGATGTCTGTCCCTGAGGTTTCAATTAGTTGAGGAAAGACAAGAACGGCCAGTTCAGACTTGGAAAAAGAACATCAAGAGTGACGATGCGTCCACGACAAGCATGCAGCCACACCTTAAAACCTACTGTTGGGTTCTGAGAATATGAAATATACTAATTCATGTCACTGAGGGAGAGAGCTTAATGTATAACGTTTACATTATGTCAGGATATGTTATTGTTAGCCATCAGGCATCCTATGGGTGGGATCCTCTGGGATGAGAAGAGACACAGTCTGGTACCAATCACCATGTCAGCCTTGAGTTGGGGAGGAGTGAGCACTTTGGGGTAGCGGTCAGGTCAGATGAAGTGAGGAAGAACAGATATCACCAAGGTTCTGTCTAGCAACAGAGATGCATTGGCTGTTTAGAGGTGTAGGAGCAGACTCAGCATAGGAGAGAGGATTAAATATCAGTGCTTGTGTGAATATGTTTTTTGTCTAATGCAGCTGTCTTGACCCTCTGGGAAGAATAAACTTGGTTCAAGCATTCATAGTGTCCGTCGAGTTTTTACTCTGAGAATTAGAACCTAACAGTTGGCACTGCGAGCAGGGTTCACCGCGATTTGCAGTCGAACTAGAGATTAAGAAACAGTGAAACAGAAACAAGGTAAGCAAAGTTCCTACACCCGTTATCACTAATTCTGACATCTTGGGGAGATGAGAGTCGTAGGCTGAACCAATTATAGGGTACGAACCTAGAAAGCCTGAGCTTATTCAGTAGTCCCATTGTATTACGACCGGTCGTAGCTTTGTGGTATATGGTAAGTCCCGGAAGGTAAACCCAAACCTGTAGAGGGTAACTCCTAGGGGGTAAATCCCGAGTAGGTTGGTTCCTGCTTGTACTATAAGAATAGGGTGAGTCCCGGAAGGTAAGCCCGAGCAGGCAGGTACCTGCAAAGGGTAAGTCCTAGGGGGTAAGACCCGGGTGGGGTTGGTTACCTGCTATACCTGTAACGAGAGGGTGAAAGTCTCAGCCGCAGTGGCCATGCGGCAGTAGAGTGGGTGTGGATGGATAAAGTGACATGCTTGTGTACTAGGATAAAATGTTGCCATTCAGGGTTAGAAGAAAAGCAAAAAGATACTCAAACGCTGTTGGATTTGGGTGTATTAGCAGTAGCAATAAAGAGAGGTTGGTTTTATGCCCTGTTGGGGTGGGGAACCATGACAGATTATGTGGAAATAGGAAGACAAGTGTGAATCATTTTGGTAATGTGTGTTATCAACAACAGTGATATTTGAACAGATTGGAGATGACTATCCATAACAATAAAATCCTTCATACCATGCTTGTCCTGCCCCACAGCTGTAGACACAGCCTTCTCCAGGTCCTCAGACACTAGCTGGAGATCCATTACAGGATGTCTGTCACCTCACTGAGCCCCTATTGCAGGTTAGGGGTCACATCCACTTGAATGTCCTTCATATGACGAACCTCCTACAGAGCAAATGAGGAAAACATGATATATTAGGATTTATGTTAGTAGCAATAGAATATGGGAATTTTATCTCAACGCTACCTACAGCTAACATATTTATTTATGTATGTGATCTATGTAAATAAATAAATATATCACAGCTGTAAAACTGTGAAGGACTATAGGTGGAGGCCTACCCATTTCCCAGGAGCATTGTAAAACGTGGATTTGGGTACAGTGTTTATTTCCCCCTAATATCTTTGAAGATTACACCTAAAATAATTAGGCCTACTTCTTTCTACTGCTGATCTGAGACCATTAGGGTTAATCATTACAGATATAAATGCAATATATGGAGTAGAAAAGATTGCCTGCCCACCAACTTGATAAGAATCAACATATGTTCTACATGGTCTATTTCTATCTGAACGTAACAACTCAATCAAGCTTGTTAATTGATCGTTAAGCCATGTTTGTCAGGTAAACGGTCATTAGTGGCCTATATAACCCTCATACAGGCCATGGGAAGACATTACCTGTTGATAACACAGACTATTTTCATCATCATGGGAGGTGTGAGAGAATTGCTGCTCGTTGTGATGACTGTGGGGGTTGTCAAAGGTTGGTTCACTAATGTTTAAGGGATTTGTTTGGTAAATATGCTTAACTTTATAAGTTGGGTATTAATATTTGACTGTCTGTATCTTCCGCGTTGGTCATCTTTTATTCTTCACTGCTATTAATATATGTAGCTATTTTGTGTGAACTCAACTTCTGTCAACACTTTCTCCTCAGTTTCTTGTTACCCTGTTGGAAAGTCCCAGAAGCAAGATCAAGTCTCTCTGCAGAGGAGACTTGGAGGTACAACCCTTCTAGCTATGTTCTTTGTCACTGTCTATGGTGCTGCTGTGTTTGACACTCATTCAACAGCATAGAGTAACTCAGTCTAAATAATGTTGTCAAACCTTAACCTACATTTTTCAGAGCTGTCATCAAATGACGTCTCCATTGTGCATGCCCTGGCCTTGCTCCGATCCATAGGGTCTGACGCTAAACAAGCCAGAGAAGGTACGGCCTGAAACATATACTTTGAAAACTGTTGGGTTCATGTTGCTCAAAATTCGATTAGCAATTTGGCCTAGACCGTGTAGAACAGATGTGTTGCTGTAGAATACCCAACTGTTCCTTTTGTTTTTTCTCAAGAGTATTTAGAGACCAATGAAGTAGAATCCCAAGCTTCTCCAAACCATGGTAGCTCTCCGGCAAATGATGCCCTGTCCTCTGAGGAGAAGCTGAGGCGCGTGTCCTCGGACGACGCCACCTCTGAAGCTGCGACCGGCCCGTCTGGCGACGACGCCACCTCTGAAGCTGCGACCGGCCCGTCTGGCGACGACGCCACCTCTGAAGCTGCGACCGGCCCGTCTGGCGACGACGCCACCTCTGAAGCTGCGACCGGCCCGTCTGGCGACGACGCCACCTCTGAAGCTGCGACCGGCCCGTCTGGCGACGACGCCACCTCTGAAGCTGCGACCGGCCCGTCTGGCGACGACGCCACCTCTGAAGCTGCGACCGGCCCGTCTGGCGACGACGCCACCTCTGAAGCTGCGACCGGCCCGTCTGGCGACGACGCCACCTCTGAAGCTGCGACCGGCCCGTCTGGCGACGACGCCACCTCTGAAGCTGCGACCGGCCCGTCTGGCGACGACGCCACCTCTGAAGCTGCGACCGGCCCGTCTGGCGACGACGCCACCTCTGAAGCTGCGACCGGCCCGTCTGGCGACGACGCCACCTCTGAAGCTGCGACCGGCCCGTCTGGCGACGACGCCACCTCTGAAGCTGCGACCGGCCCGTCTGGCGACGACGCCACCTCTGAAGCTGCGACCGGCCCGTCTGGCGACGACGCCACCTCTGAAGCTGCGACCGGCCCGTCTGGCGACGACGCCACCTCTGAAGCTGCGACCGGCCCGTCTGGCGACGACGCCACCTCTGAAGCTGCGACCGGCCCGTCTGGCGACGACGCCACCTCTGAAGCTGCGACCGGCCCGTCTGGCGACGACGCCACCTCTGAAGCTGCGACCGGCCCGTCTGGCGACGACGCCACCTCTGAAGCTGCGACCGGCCCGTCTGGCGACGACGCCACCTCTGAAGCTGCGACCGGCCCGTCCGGCGACGACGCCACCTCTGAAGCTGCGACCGGCCCGTCCGGCGACGACGCCACCTCTGAAGCTGCGACCGGCCCGTCTGGCGGACGCCACGACGCCACCTCTGAAGCTGCGACCGGCCCGTCTGGCGACGACGCCACCTCTGAAGCTGCGACCGGCCCGTCTGGCGACGACGCCACCTCTGAAGCTGCGACCGGCCCGTCTGGCGACGACGCCACCTCTGAAGCTGCGACCGGCCCGTCTGGCGACGACGCCACCTCTGAAGCTGCGACCGGCCCGTCCGGCGACGACGCCACCTCTGAAGCTGCGACCGGCCCGTCCGGCGACGACGCCACCTCTGAAGCTGCGACCGGCCCGTCCGGCGACGACGCCACCTCTGAAGCTGCGACCGGCCCGTCCGGCGACGACGCCACCTCTGAAGCTGCGACCGGCCCGTCCGGCGACGACGCCACCTCTGGCGACGACGCCACCTCTGAAGCTGCGACCGGCCCGTCTGGCGACGACGCCACCTCTGAAGCTGCGACCGGCCCGTCTGGCGACGACGCCACCTCTGAAGCTGCGACCGGCCCGTCTGGCGACGACGCCACCTCTGAAGCTGCGACCGGCCCGTCTGGCGACGACGCCACCTCTGAAGCTGCGACCGGCCCGTCTGGCGCGACCGGCCCGTCTGGCGACGACGCCACCTCTGAAGCTGCGACCGGCCCGTCTGGCGACGACGCCACCTCTGAAGCTGCGACCGGCCCGTCTGGCGACGACGCCACCTCTGAAGCTGCGACCGGCCCGTCTGGCGACGACGCCACGACTCTGAAGCTGCGACCGGCCCGTCTGGCGACGACGCCACCTCTGAAGCTGCGACCGGCCCGTCTGGCGGCGACGACGCCACCTCTGAAGCTGCGACCGGCCCGTCCGGCGACGACGCCACCTCTGAAGCTGCGACCGGCCCGTCCGGCGACGACGCCACCTCTGAAGCTGCGACCGGCCCGTCCGGCGACGACGCCATGGATATCTGACGTGGGACATGCAAGAGTTCATGGGTACTCTAGTCCAGTGTGTAACTGCATTTGCTTGTTTTGGCTCAATTAAACATTAACTGTAATACTTGTGTCCTCTGTATTGTTTTGGTGGTTCCTACTTGGAGTTGAGGTGTATGACCTGACTTGAGTAACTGGGGTGATGGCAACATTTATTTTGCATTATATCCATGCGCCAGCAATATTACTCAGACCCCTGTTTTAAATTACCAATTGACTTAAGCTACATGTGCTCAGTGTTGGTCCATTTATGCTAGTAGCATCACATGATACCTCAACAGCATTTTGACGCCATTTCCGGTCACAACTTGCAGACTTGTTTACGTGTTGCGGTGTTTTGTTGCCTACTTTGCTACATGACAACTTTACGGTTTTTACTTTTTAATTACCGTTTATATTTTTGGTTTCCCTCAATTTTTTCACTCGTGTCAGGGTTGCGTCAATTCGAATCTGGTATCAGGATAAATATGACTGAGGCTTTTATTAGCTAAGTAGTAAATGCAATTTTCGTGTATATATGGGCTCTCTGTCCCACCTCGCAGGGCAAAACAGAACTGACTTGTTCCTGACAAAGATATTTAATATACTCTGACAGAAGTAGTTCCTGCTTCCGAGCCGGCCTGTCAGAGTAGAGACTGGGCGTGGTTTAGACTCACCCAGCCTATCGTTGATTGTTGGCGCAGAGGCTGGTCCCAGCCCCTTAAGCGCTTCAGCGGTCAGTCGTTGTAGCTGTGTAGAATATGCAGTTATCAGGCACCTGGCTCCTGTTATCTAACAAAAGACTGTTCTGAATGTGCCCCCCCCCAACTCATTGCACAGTTCTGTATTTTTCCATCATGAGAAAGGCCCATGGCCCTGAAACTGTTAACAATGGTTCAAGTCAGCTATGTTGCATAACACATACATCCACACAAGCCAACAGCAGATAATATTAAATCACATATGGTAACGGGCTATAGTGCATAACACAGAATCCTCATACTCCGGACGCTTTATCTGGACATGGTTCGTCAGGACCTCCAACAGCCGACGCTAAGTAGTAACATTAACATGATGCCTTCTAATTGCAGTCGCTGTACTCATACAGGAGAACGATCGCCTTACGGTGAGGATAGCTGTGCTACAAGCCCAGCTTCAGACGCAATCGTTAGGCAAGGGTAATTTCAGTGTAGGAAAGGATGAAACAGCGTCTGTGCCACCAGTAAGTACAGATAGTAACGTTAGTATAAATCCCCTCGCACGGTCCCTGCAGCCGGACAACTTTCTCACGGTTTCTGGAGGGGAATGCTCAACCGGTGTCGCTCATTCAGCCGACAAACTTTCAACCGGTTTTCCCCATTAAGCAGCGAGTTGGAGTCAAAGGCCGAGCCTTCTCTTGTCTCTACTCCTCCCGTTACGGGGTCAGAGACGCCGAAGCTTCCCACCATTAGCTCTGACAAATTGAAAACTCTAGTCATTGGCGACTCCATTACCCGCAGTATTAGACTTAAAACGAATCATCCAGCGATCATACACTGTTTACCAGGGGGCAGGGCAACCGACGTTAAGGCTAATCTGAAGATGGTGCTGGCTAAAGCGAAAACTGGCGAGTATAGAGATATTGTTATCCACGTCGGCACCAACGATGTTAGGATGAAACAGTCAGAGATCACCACCAACATAGCTTCAGCGTGTAAATCAGCTAGAAAGATGTGTCGGCATCGAGTAATTGTCTCTGGCCCCCTCCCAGTTAGGGGGAGTGATGAGCTCTACAGCAGAGTCTCACAACTCAATAGCTGGTTGAAAACTGGTTTCTGCCCCTCCCAAAAGATAGAATTTGTAGATAATTGGCCCTCTTTCTGGGACTCACCCACAAACAGGACCAAGCCTGACCTGCGGAGGAGTGACGGACTCCATCCTAGCTGGAGGGGTGCTCTCATCTTATCTACCAACATAGACAGGGCTCTAACTCCTCTAGCTCCACAATGAAATAGGGTGCAGGCCAGGCAGCAGGCTGTTAGCCAGTCTGCCACTAGCACAGTCAGTGTAGTCAGCTCAGCTATCTCCATTGAGACCGTGTCTGTGCCTCGACCTAGGTTGGGCAAAATTAAACATGGCGGTGTTCGCCTTAGCAATCTCACTAAGATAAAGACCTCCTCCATTCCTGTCATTATTGAAAGAGATCATGATACCTCACATCTCAAAATAGGGCTACTTAATGTCAGATCCCTTACTTCAAAGGCAATTATAGTCAATGAACTGATCATAATCTTGATGTGATTGGCCTGACTGAAACATGGCTTTAGCCTGATGAATTTACTGTGTTAAATGAGGCCTCACCTCCTGGCTACACTAGTGACCATATCCCCCGTGCATCCTGCGGAGGTGTTGCTAACATTTACCATAGCAAATGTACATTTACAACAAAAAAAATACGTTTTCGTCTTTTGAGCTTCTAGTCATGAAATCTATGTAGCCTACTCAATCACTAAGTAATTAAGTAATTATGAGTGTATGACTTGAGTGTATGCATTATATATATGGGCTTCATAGAAAGTGTAACAACTGTTCTCTGTTCATCTTGTTTTAAAATTGTTAAAATAAAATGTACATTTAAAACAAGAAACAAAGGAAACACATTTTATGATTTTTAATAGGTTCAAAAAGTTGGTTGAAAATACACTTGCACTTACAAGAGCTTACATGGTTCTCGAATGAATCAGGTCTCTGCATATAAATACTTAGGGATATGGTTGGATGATGAACTGTCTTTTAAAATGCATATTGACGAACTTTATAAACGGCTAAAAATCAAGCTAGGCTTCCTCTATAGAGACAGGACATGTTTGTCCTGTACAAATAGAAGACAAATTGTGCAAGCTACTTTTATGTCTGTTATAGATTATGGGGATATTATCTACATGCATGCTATGGCATTCACACTTACATCGCTGGATGCTATTTATCATTGAGTACTTAGGTTTATTACGGACGCTAGCTACAGAACTCACCACTGTGTTTTGTATCAAAATGTGGGTTGGACTTCGCTGTCCATGAGACGAGAATATGTTCTCGTGTTTGTCTACGAAGCACTTCTGAATAAACTACCATCTTATTTATCATCACTCATCAATATTAGAATTAGAATTCCTAAAACCAGGTCTCAAGCATGGATTACACTTGAGGTCCATGCGATTTCCACAGAGTTGGGTATGGCTGCCTTTTCCTGTTACGCTCCTTGCCAATGGAAAAGCCTGCAGACTAAACTTAAATTTGAGACTCTTGTCCCCCTGTTGCCCATTTTAAATCATTATTGGAGGATTTTTATTTCTGTATTGCTTGTAACTTTCGGGTAATGCAAGTTATTGTGTTGTTAGGGGAATAACCTGTGTGCAAATGTAACAATCTGCTGCTGTATTTATGTGTTATCTGTGATGGTCTTGTTTGTCTTGTGTAGTTTCTTAATCATTGTAGCTAAACTGAATGTGTAACATGTCTACGCAGGGCCCAGCTGTAAAATACACCTTGGTCTCAGTCTGTGTTCCTTGTTGAAATCAAGGTATAATAATAATAATATGATCCATTCATGGCTTTAGTTGTGTCTTGATCATGTGAATAGTCGACAGAGTTTTCTCCTATATGTCTGTCTTTATGTGACGACATCTTTTCTGTATTAAAATGTGATTTCCACAATCAATAATCATAAACAGTGCTTCACTATAACTACGTTTGACGATGTGGTTTGAAGTACCATTATCTTGCACAAACAGTAAGACGACTATAGACAGAAATCAATGCAGTAATGTTTTATTAAATAAAGGCTCTGATTAAAATAGTAATAAAATCTGGCATTTGGCTAATTCTTCTTCCCAAAAGCTTCTCTGAATGGTTTGGAGACGGCTCTGGAGATAGCTCGTAACACCCTGACTATGAGAGGGCGTTTACGGGACTGGGACTCCTGGGGAGCAGGGGCCAGTGTGGTTGTCAGGTCCTCTTTGGGTGGGGAAGTGGATGGAACCTCACACTCAGCATCTGTGAAAATAATATTTCATAATCAGAAAATGAATGTGTGTATCTGTCTGTCCGCCTGTATCTGTAGTCACCGTTTTAACAAGCTGGCCATAGGGTGATACATCAATATGACATTATCGATGCTTATCACTTACCCTGTGAAATACGAGTCTCTCTGAGACGTTTGGTAGGCAGAGAATCCTGTTCAGGGTGGCTCTTTGGTTCCCCCTTTGTCTTGAACAGCTGTTGACAAAACACATCAGGACAACTGAGCATGTGTAAAATATATGGCATGGATCCCAAAAGGCACCCTATTGGCTACTTAAGGCACTACTTTTGACCCATCGAGGGCCCATCGAGCTCTGGTCAAAAGTAGTGCACTATATAGGGAATAGGGTGCAATTTGGAACACATCCATTGACTCTCTCTCTCCCATGTGTATTAGGATTGTATTACAGCGGCCTCACTCAACCTCCTAAAGACAATGACAACAGCATTGTTCTAATGCAGAGACAATAGGGGTTTAGTGAATCTGTAGGGTACATTTCAGCCCTGCCTTACAGAGGTAATCTAAAGACACTGAGCCCTCTACCTTAATCCTGATCTTTGGAATCTTGACAATTTTGTGTAGGAAATGCCACTTCCTGTTCTTCTTAGTCTCTTCCCCCCTGGCAGAGGGAAGGCGGGCCATGCCGTCAGCCTTTACATCAGCCGGGCTAAGGCCCCTGGCAGGGAATTCCTCAGTAGCATTAAGGTCAGCCACAATACCATGAGTGATGTCACTTGCGGCATTGCTGGTGTCTGAGTAAGAAGAGCAAGCTGGTGTGACCGACCTGGGTACAATAACTGGGAGAAGAGGACGCAACAATGGAAATCAGTCACTGTGTCCCAAAAGGCCTTCTCTTCCCTTTATAGTGCACAACTTTTGAACTGGGCCCATAGGGTCTGGCTCTGGTCAAAAGTAGTGCACTAAATATGGAAGAAGGTGCCATTTTGGACGCAAACAGCAAAGTTCACATCATAAAACGCAATGTAGTGAGCATCATGTTACAATGAAGTCCTATGCAGATGAAGAGGTACTTTCACTTACCATCCTCCATTGCAGACTTGGACAGATCAGTCAGGCTGTCCATCACCATGTCTGTCATCAACTTGATGACCTGATCCAAAACCCTGTCAGCGGTGGGTGGCATAGGCCTAACCAAACACTGCCCCAGGAGTCTGCTAACAGAAGTCTGGGCAAAGCTGTAAACGAGCTCTGACGCATCGTCCTTTGACAGCTTCCTCAGTGCTGGCTTTGGCAGCGCTGGTTGAGAGAGGCTTCTGTGGCCAGTCGTGGATTGAAGCTGGCGGCTTATGGTTATTTCCTGAATGAGACCATGGACCTTTGCGATCAGGTTGCCAGACGCATCTTGAAGGGCTTCAATTGACAGGAGTCTATCCAGATTTTCTTCTGCTGAAGTCATCTCTGGGTCGTCTGTCTTCAATGTGTCCATTATAGTTTTCACTATGAGACTGGTGTCAGATATGTTTATTTCTTGTTGATTCACAAGCGCTGACTGTGAACCTGTCTTGTCCATTGCGTTAGAGGTATGGCATTCTGTCCTTGTGATCTCATTGGCAGCACTCATGTCAGGCAACAGGTCAAGGCTCTCCAGTAGAGAGTCTAACATGTTAGTGGTTATCAGACGCTCCTCCCTTGCATTCTGCCCAACAGATGAACTCTCAGAGTTGGCCAATCTGCACTTGATCACATTTAGGATCAAGCTGAGCGTCTCCTTTGCAGTTTTGCTAAAGCCTTCTTGGCTGACTGCCACTGTTCCGTCTTGTAGAGCCACAAGAGGTTCACAACTTGCACTCAATCCACTACCATGGAGAGGAGAGGTTCTCTTCAAACTGGTGTCGCTCACAACTGACATACTCCTGGTAGGCAGAGTGACATCCTCACTGCATGTGTCAATTACATGGTGGTCTGTGGAGGAGCCACTCGAAGACACAAGGGCTTTAGACCTTTTAGTCAAACTGACTTTTGAAAATGGCTTCTCACTTCTCACAGACGGAGGGCGGCTCCTGTCCTTAACAAGAGCAGTGTCAGGGGACTTTGAGCATCTGAGTGTCTCCACAGGGGTGGAGTCCAGCACATCTTTGGCTGTGGTGACTGACACGGGTGGAAAAGACAAAAAGACGTTCAGTCTATCCTTTACTCTGTGGTACATGGTTTGAGCAGCATCCAATAAGGTGTCAAAGACAACTCTGGGATTGAGCTGGGACTGCAGCTTTTTCTCTCCTAGTGGGAAGGAGTCTGCGTCCTCCACTGTGTACTGGGATAGACTTTCAAGGTCTTGCATGATCATATTCACTATATCTTCAGTTGTAGAAACCACATGGTGTGAGAAGGTGCTGCTAGTCATGCTCTGTGGCAAAGAACAGTTGGCTTCGCTAGCAGCTCTGAGAATGGCCTCACGCACAATCAGTTTGGCCGTAGCTTGGAACTCAGCACTGTGAAAGCTCTGGATGGAAATGTTAGAGGATCTGCTGGCTGCACTACGAGATCGCGTGAGCCTGGCAATCTTGGCTGACGTCCCGTCACTCGAAATGGTGAGGCTCTCCAATTTCGAAATTATAGAGTCCAACTTCTGGTTGAAGTCGAAGGATGCATTTGACATGCTCTCGCATTTGACTTCCTTTGAAGTCTCCACCCTCAGCACCGAGATCACCTGTTTGATGACCCCTTTAGTGCAGGTGTCGAGGGTGAGCTGGTGGGCTGAGGACATTGAAGAGGTATTACTGTCTGTCTTCTGTACAGGAGATACCTCCACAGTGGTCTCAGTTACAAGTAGTCCAGTGTCATATAACTCAATTTGCACAGGAGTATTTTTTCCCTCAGTGAGAAGGTGAGAGGTGAAAAGCTTCCTCAGTTTGTCCAGGGTTTTGGTATAAATCTTCTGGGAACCTGAACTCACTTCCATCCAGAACATTTTGCGACCTGATTTCGTACGCATGGAGGTCTTATTGACCTCAGATACCTCATGCAGGTCGGAAATAATTCCACCAAATAGATCAGAGGATGCACCCTCAATATTCTCAGCGGAAACGCAGACAGACAGAACTTCTGACAGTTTCCCAGTGTCGGTTTTATCCAGCACGCTAGTATATGTCACAGCTGCATCCTGAATGACCTGAGTGATGCATTGCTCAGCTTTGACGATATACCCCTCCACTGGTTGACCATGGAGGATGTCAACTTTATCAACAGGGAGCACATTCTGAATACTCACATTCTCCTCTGATGGGCGTGGGCTGTTGAAGATAATGCTCTCAGTGACCATGTTAGAGGAGGCGAGAGATGAGTCGAGAAGCAGAGACCTGTATATTGTCGAGGTGGAGATCTCTGGGTGCTTAATCATAGCAGCCTCCTCCAAAATGGCCGACGGGCCCTGGAGGATGTCAGAAATATCCATGTCCTCAATGCTCTCTACCAGAGACGATAGTAGGTCTCTGGCTGACAGGTCGGTTGGTCTCTGGTTCTCGAGCTCCATTTTGATTGCTTGACAGACCGTTGCTGCAGCAACAGCAGAGCTACAACACAACTGCTTCAAGGTGGAGTCAGAAATAGATGACAGATCTGTCATGGACATGGTGGAGAGTTGACTCTCAGAGACAAAGGGTCTGAGTTTGACAGACACCTGTCTGACCAAGTCCCCAGCAAGAGCTCTCATATCTATTGCTCCACTAGCTGAGTTGTAGGAGCAGGCACTCTGTGGCCTTGACGGGCTCCTGCTATCCAAAAATCCTGTTATCCCAAAAACCTCAAGTACAAGATCCACAACATCGGATGACACTTCTGACATTCTGTTGTGGGACAGAAATTGACTTGGATGAACGGTGCCTGCATTCAGAGTCCAGTCGCAAACAGAGTTGTCGGACTGACTCTGGACTACTGGAACTAGACAGGTTTCACTTGGACCTTGGCCAAAGAGTTCTGCCATTTTGAGCAGAACTGATCTTAAGACCTTTGACTTGGAAATGTTCAGCAGTGGGTCGTTGTTGGACAGTCTGGTGGACGGTCTGCTAGCCGATCTCTGAACAACTAGGCTTTGTATTTCTGCCGAAACGGCAGTGAGAAAATAGGTCAAGGGGCTGGTCGCTCGTCCCTTGTTTCCTCCGTTGGCTTTAGCCTTAAAGATGCTATCTATGATGATGACTATAACCTGTCCAGCCAGAGGACCCAATATGGCCTCAAGCTCCCTCTCTAACTCAAGGGGAGACTTGTAGCCGTGCGCAATATGCTCTATGGCATGGGAATACATCTTAGCAGACACCATGCTTAGCATTTCTTGGGCAAACTGCTGACTTGCTGAGATACTACCAGACAGCGGACCTAGAGTTCCCTGACTGAAACTTCGCATTAGCTCAGCCAATCTGGAGTTGAGAAGGTTCATTACCAACTCTACAATACCCATCATAAACCTGGTGTCCGTTGGTATTTTGACAGGTCTGTATTTCTCCCGTCTACTCCAACTGGATGACAATACGATGCCACTCTGCGACTGGCCTCTCTGGACCATGTTGAAGACAGAATCCTCAGAGATTCCAAACACAGAACTCAGTGGTGCCGAGTGGGGTCTGTGTCTCATCTCTCTATCACCACCCTCAGGTGAGGAGACATATCGCTCTTCATCATCACTCAGCAAAGAGGTCTTGGACCTGCAGAATGCACAACAGAAATGAATAGTACATGATAACAAAATACAACATATGATCCAAGAATTTGGAAGTACCTAAGTAGTATTTCTCTCTAGGCGGATCTGGAATGGATATTTGTACTTATAACAAGGGACATGGGAATAATGTTTTTAGAAAGACCTACAAGAAGAGGAGGGGAAAGGGGTAAGTACCTATGAGAGGAGGGGATAGGGGTGAGTACCTGTGAGAGGAGGGGATAGGGGTAGGTACCTATGAGAGCAGGGGATAGGGATAAGTACCTGTGAGAGGAGGGGATAGGGGTAAGTACCTGTGAGAGGAGGGGATAGGGGTAGGTACCTGTGAGAGGAGGGGATAGGGGTAGGTACCTGTGAGAGGAGGGGATAGGGGTAGGTACCTGTGAGAGGAGGGGAAAGGCGTGGGAGTTTGTGTGCTGCAAGTAGTTCTTGAACTGGTGCGTCTACTGGGTCCACCACGAAAGCTGAATCTGACGCTGCGGCCAAGAGAGCTCACTTCTCTAGCCTCATTACTTCCTGATCCAGAAGAGCTTGACGAATCAGAGAGCCTGATCTGCATGGTGAGGTCAAGGGCGGGAACGACCACAGTGGATGTAGACTCCATCACCCAATTTGTAATATCCATGCACCTAGCACTAAACTCATCTCTGCTCATCTGAAATGTTAAAAGACCATACAGAGTTAGTTTGTTAACGGAGCTGCACTGCTGCACCATGTGTTTACTCAAGCTAGTCAATTAAAGCAGTGGTTCAGGATGTTCCACAATGCTGGAAAGGGGGGGCCTGAGTGAAAAAGTTTGGGAACCTCTGAATTAAAGGTCCTGCATGATTTCCACCAATAGGAGTTTGGAATGTTTGGTCCATCTTACCAACATGAACTACTTTAGAAGTGACTAGAACTCACCCCGGCACGCATATTCTCACTCAGCAGATTCCAATGGCTGAAAAGTAAATTAAAAAAAGGTACACAAATAAACTACATGACATTACCTCTATTCTCTTAGATTACGTTATGGATGGACCTCTACGGAACTAGGCCACATCCAAACATCCCTGATTGGTCAGTTGAGTCCCTTGTATTTGCCCGAGACACCTCACCTCCTTCTCAAAACCCATTGGACGAGATGGTCAAAAGGGAGGGCTTTCTCATCCAATGGGTTTTGAGAAGGAGGCGAGAAGAGAGGACTCGAGGAGAATGCAATTGAGATTGTCCCTATGGGTACGTCCCAAATGGCCCCTATTCCTTAAATACGGAACTATTGTTGACCAAGGCTCTAATAGGGAACATATCTAGGGGATGCACAGGGAACCAAAGAGCAACTAACCCATCCTTCATGTCCTGCACAAAGGTGTGTAGGTCTGGGTAGCTTCTCTTTCCCCTGCTGAGGGTGAGGCTGGTCTGGGAGGCTGCAGCCTTGCGGGTCATGGTAGTGAAGGTCACCACTTTAGCCTGATGGGGACGACAGAAAGCAGACTTAGGCTGGAATTCAATCAAATTCGCCATGCAGTGTTAACGTAATGTCTGTTTACGAACTACTGTCTGCGTGCACAAACAGACATGTACAGACACACACACACACAGACACTGTTATCTGGAAGCATTTACCTTTGCCACTCGTTCAGTCTCCTGGGATTGAGATGGCCCGGCTGTTTCTACATCATCACTCTCCTGCATGACACTCTCTCCTTCGACCTCCAGTGTTAGAGTTGATGTGGATGTCTTCAGATCAACCTGATTCAACTCACTCTCTCCTTTGGCCTCCTAGATTAGAAGACCTTTACTAGCTCAAGCTTGGACAATTAATTTGTCATTTTAATCTTCAATGCGTCATTAAAACACAAAACATCATACCTCCTGTGACTGAGATGGGATGACAATGGCCTCGTCCAACTCACTCTCTCCTTCAACCTCCTGTGACTGAGATGGGATGACAATGGCCTCGTCCAACTCACTCTCTCCTTCAACCTCCTGTGACTGAGATGTGCCATCTGTCTTCAGATCAGCTTCCTGCATCTCAATCTCTCCTTCAGCCTCTAGTGACAGAGTTGGGATATCTGTCTCTAGAACAGCCTCTTCCAACTTGGTCTGTCTCTCAACCTCTCTGTGATCTTTATCAGATCTAGATACAGAAAAAGGAATCTCTCTAAGGTCACTATAAAATCCCCAGAACATCATGTCAGGTGTACAGTTCAGTTTACCAGTCAAATTGCCGTGATCAGAGGCTCTATCCTTTCTAGTGATTCTATTTCTATGGTCACATCATAATGCATCATATCTATGCTTGTGTCCGAAATAGCACCCTATTTCCAATATAATGCACTTCTTTTGGCCGGAGCCCTATAGAGTGCCACAGGAATGAGTCATAATCCCCATAAAACATAGTAGTCAAACAGGGAAATGGTTCCAATCGTTTTTACACCATACACTTTTCCCATAGTGGATTTTAGAAACACTTAAAATAAGGGCTGTGTTTCAGGTAGGCTTACCCTGGTGTGACATTTTGATAACTGTAAATCTCTCTAGGACAAGGTGACTTTTATCAATATATTTGCCTGTATTTACCCCCAAAAAATGAAATGCTAATTATCTGCTAATGTGGCTATCATAAAGAACTACAAATGCCACGATGATCATGCTGATCGAGGCAAAGGAATTCTGTGAACTGTTTAGTGAAAGTTTTAAATTGACACAAAACCTGTTAGCAAAGGTGTCAGCTAGAAATGACGTTTAGGAGCTTGCAGGGATTTGTAGTTTTGCATGTCTACTTTGATGCTAATTACAAATTTCGAATCAGAGTAAATAGAGCCAAATGTATTGCTAAAAGTCACCTTGTCCGTGACAGATTTACATGGTTCTAAAAATGGCACACCAGGGTAAGCCTACATGAAACACAGCCCTTATTTTATGTGTTTCTGAAATCGCCTATGGGAAAAATGAATGGTGGAAAAACGATTGGAACCATTTCCCTCCCTGTTTGACTGCAAGGTTTTATGGGTATTACGACACCTAAAAAGACGGGTTGGTTGTTTAGCAACAAAACTGGCATGTAACTGGGTAAAATAGACAAAGTAAATAGACAGGGTTCGCTTAGAACGTTGACAACATGTAAACTATATTTAGTCTCTAAATGTTACCGGCAAACAAATACATTTGCATAATGAGCACTTGCTAGCTGAGGTTTAGAGTCATAACAAGATACACGCATTCCGGCCATTGATGAGCGAGCGCATGTTTTTCATGACCAGCCAACCAGTGTATGGATCTTAGTTAAAAGTAGTGCACTAGCCTACATAGGGAATAGGGTGCCATTTAGGACGTAAATGTGAAGGTGGTGTCATAGCCTTTGACCCTAGACCCCCATTTGACCCACAACAGATTCTACTGTACCTTTAGCCAACTCTCATGACTCCCCGGCCATAGAATTTGTAGTTTGATATTACAGAATGAATAGCACATCATTTCATTTATTTAACAATATTTAATCCACAGTAATTAATATAAATGGGTATTTCAAAATAATTATAAACTGGGTGGATTGAGACCTGAATGCTGATTGGCTGAAAGCCGTGGTATATCAGACTGTATACCATGGGTATGACAAAACATGTATTTTTTACTGCTCTAATTATGTTGGTAACCAGATTATAATAGCAATAAGGCACCTCAGGGGTTTGTGGTTATGGCCAATATACGTCGCCAGACCCACTGACTCCAGGTCATCTACAAGTCCATGCTAGGTAAAGCTCCGCCTTATCTCAGTTCACTGGTCACGATGGCAACACCCACCCGTAGTAGCACGCGCTCCAGCAGGTGTATCTCACTGATCATCCCTAAAGCCAACACCTCATTTTGCCGCCTTTCGTTCCAGTTCTCTGCTGCCTGTGACTGGAACGAATTGCAAACATCGCTGAAGTTGGAGACTTTTATCTCCCTCACCAACTTCAAACATCTGCTATCTGAGCAGCTAACCCATCGCTGCAGCTGTACATAGTCTATCGGTAAATAGCCCACCCAATTTTACCTACCTCATCCCCATACTGTTTATATTTATTTACTTTTCTGCTCTTTTGCACACCAATATCTCTAGAGACCTGTACATGACCATCTGATCATTTATTTATCACTTCAGTGTTAATCTGCAAAATTGTAATTATTCGCCTACCTCCTCATGCCTTTTGCACACAATGTATATAGACTTTTTTTCCTACTGTGTTATTGACTTGTTAATTGTTTACTCCATGTGTAACTCTGTGTTGTCTGTTCACACTGCTATGCTTTATCTTGGCCAGGTCGCAGTTGCAAATGAGAACTTGTTCTCAACTAGCCTACCTGGTTAAATAAAGGTGAAATAAATAAAATAAATATACCATGGCTAAGGGCTGTGTCCTAGCACTTCGGGTTGTAAGAACAGCCCTTAGCCGTGGTATATTGACCATATACCACAACCGCTTGGGCCTTATTGCTTAAATAACATGCCTACCTTGAACTCTTTCTTCTCCACGTCCTTGCAAAATCAGCACATTTCCTTGCCAAAATGAACGCTCCTCCAGGACTAGCGAGAATCAGACTGAACTGCTCCCGCGGTTTCTCATCAGTTTCAACGTTTATCAGTGATGACGTAACAATGCTGTGCAGATTTGACGCACTTCCAATCTCGCGCTGATGCAACGCCCTGAGCGGTTGAAAGCTCACGCATGGAAATCCTGCGAGTTGTACACAAATGTAGGCTACTATTGCCCTTAAAAATGTAATGTTGTGGACGCAATGCAAAATAAAATAAAATACATAACCCACACCGATAACCCAGAGTTCATCATTAAATAACATTTATTACTCATAAAATATACAGCAAACTTCAGATACTGAAAGAATTCATGGGAGTTTCGAATTCAGTCACCATTTCATATGTACATGCTAGTTTCATCCGTTTAAAAGAATGATAATGACACGAAAAACCCGTGAACCTGTGAATCTCTTGTTGCTGATTTGGTGAACATAGCAAATGTATTGCACATATTTCCAGTTAAAATGATTTTCAAAAAGAGACAAATTGGGATTTGAACAAGCAATCACATACAAGGATTGAGAGGTTTCATTTTTTGAAGAAGTTAAAGCAAGCAAAACCTGTTAAAAAACATTGATTATAAGACCAAAGACAAATAATATCGATATTTATTTTCCAACAGAAGAAAATCTAAATGCTGCTGTCCTACCATTGGTGTACAGTGTTTCTCCTCTCCAAGGGAGACATGTTTTCCACCTCACATGCCTCTGGATAGTATCAGTGCTTTTCACAGACATTGTAGTACTTAGTGTGCATCATTGTTGTCGCTCATACAGGTGCCCCTACTCTCCTAACCTCCCCTCAGTAACTAACGAAGGCACAAAATGACAAATATCACAAGAAAGAAAACATGAATTAATAATTAACTTTCTAAAATACTTTCTAGAGGCCAAAGGACAGGTAGGTTTAATATTGTAATAGGTCCCTTCAAAAAGTCGTGTTGCTCACATACCAGCATCCAAAATGGCACTGCTTTTGACCAGAACCCTATGGACCCTGTTCAACAGTAGTGTACTATTCAGTATAGGGTTCCTTTTGGGATGCATTAAATCTTTACAATTACTCATCAGAGCAAATGCTACCATTTTTTTATTCCCACAGAGCTTAAGACATGAATGATTTTATTAAAATATTTGTTCATATAAAATGTATGATTTCCCCTCCTCCCACATGGATTACAGACAAGAGGCTAGGTGCGTTCTGACTGTCTTAGTGTGCGGATAAACATGACAATCACTCTCATGAAACTTAAATGAAACATCACTCCTTATGTCTTTTCTCAGCACAAACACTCAGCCCAATTTCTATACTCAAAACAGGTTTTGAAAATGCCGAAACGCAGGTTTCTACCGTTTAGGACCTTTGTGGGTAAAGGTAAAGATGGGGTATAGCAGCAGAAGTTCCTCTGAAGTCCAGTATCTGCTGGAAGGGAACCTGGTGGTACGAGAGGATGAGTGTGGGCCTGTTGTGCTTCCCCCTATCCCTCCCTCTTCTCTCTCACTGTCTGAGGGACTCTTAAGGTTCCTGTGCGGATGGCTTGGTTCGTGCCCTCCCGAAGCTGGCTGTGGTGATTTAAGCAACGCTGTGTTTATGTGTGTATTTGTTTGTGGCCTCTGGCCCACTTCGCTGTCCCTCTGTCCAGTACGTACCGTTGTAGCAGGCCCAGTGTAGTGGCGTGTAGCCCTGGTTGTCTGTGATGACGGGGAGGGTCCACACTGACTGGGCCCCTTACCTTCCCGAACCAGGAAGTTGGCGCTGTGCTGCACTCCTCGTGACCCGTCACCGCCTAGGAGGAAGGGAAGGGAAAGGAGGGGAGGCAAGAATGGATTTCAATAATTTATAATCAATTAAATAATAAGGAATCATAATAGGTATATTTGGGCATAATTTATATTCCATGCTAGATCCCACACCAAAGCCATCCCTAGTAGTTCAATGGCCCCATCCCTAGATCAGAACAAGCCTCCCCCTCTCTTTCTGTATGTGAGCGCGTACAGCCAACTCTCCTCACAACCCTTCTGTGTAGAGCTGTTCTGTGCCATTTGTCTTTGGCTTCTACGCTGGCTCCCTTGTTGAACAGTGAGTACACACAGTCTGTGTGTCCGCTCAGCACCGACAGCGTCAGAGGGGTTCTGATACACAAGACAACAGGTCATATTACAAACTGGTAATAACCAGGCTGAGTCCCAAATGGCAACCTATTCCCTATATGGTACACTACTCTTGACCTGAGCCCATAGGACTTTGGTTTAAAGTACTGTACCAAGTAGGGTTTAGGTTGCCATTTGGGATGCAGCCCCAGTTTCAAAATCTCTTTATTTCAGGAATAGTATCCAAAACCCAAGTGACTATTCCCGTCTTGAATGTCCGCTGCACTCTGGAGGTCAGCATTTCCAATCAGCAAACGCAAACACTCCGAATGACCGTTGGTTGCCAGAGGAAGATAAACAGAGAGGATATAAGAATGTGAGATGATTGACCTTCAGTAGCTAGAGGTGGAAAAACTGAGAAGATATAAGAATGTGAGATGATTGACCATTGGTAGCTAGAGGAGGATAAACAGAGAGGATTTAAGAATGTCAGATGATTGACCATTGGTAGCTAGAGGAGGATAAACAGAGAGGATATAAGAATGTGAGATGATTGACCGTTGGTAGCTAGAGTAGGATAAACAGAGAGGATATGAGCAGATTGCTGGACGACTATAACCTTCACATGAACAGACAGATTTCTAGAACAGTGGTGTTGGTAGATGACATCCTCATGATGTTAACACAGCAGATAATAAAGAATTTTGGGGCTGAGGCCATCGAAGCCTGTCACCTGCTAGCTGTGTACCTGGCTCTGGATAGAAGTCTCCCCTGTGCACTGATCTAGGATCAGCTTACCCTCCCTAGATCCTCAATCATTAGTGGAGAACATGACAAAAAATGACCTTAGATCAGTGTCTCGTGGGCATTTTCACACGATACCATGTAACATCCCTAGAGTGGACATTGTCGTCCTAGCAACATGACCAAACAAATGGCCATCTTGGTCAGGAAAACGTTTTAATTACAGAAGCTCTATGCTCTATGTTTATTTTATTTTTATTTATTTATTTTTCTTCTTGGGCCTCTATAACTATATCTATTGTTTTTATTTTTGTTGTTGTTGTGTGATTTGGATTAATCCCCTCTACCACAAGGAAAACCCACTAATCTACTGACGGAACGCAAGAGTTGGCTAATAACAGACCTCCATCCTATGCTAGCTTGCTACCGATTTAGCTGTCTAAATCGCCGTGACCCCCAACCAACCTCTCCACTCACTGTACCCTTTTGATCACTCGACTGAGCATGCCTCTCCTTAATGTCAATATGCCTTGTCCATTGCTGTTCTGGTTAGTGTTTATTGGCTTATTTCACTGTAGAGCCTCTAGTCCTGCTCATTATACCTTATCCAACCTATTAGTTCCACCACCCACACATGCAATGACATCTCCTGGTTTCAATGATGTTTCTAGAGACAATATCTCTCTCTTCATCACTCAATACCTAGGTTTACCTCCACTGTATTCACATCCTACCTTACCTTTGTCTGTACATTATACCTTGATGCTATTTTATCGCCCCCAGGAACCTCCTTTTACTCTCTGTTCCAGACGTTCTAAACGACCAATTCTTATTGCTTTTAGCCGCACCCTTATTCTACTCCTACTCTGTTCCTCTGGCGATGTAGAGGTGAATCCAGGCCCTGCAGTGCCTAGCTCCACTCCTATCCCCCAGGCGCTCTCTTTTGACGACTTCTGTAACCGTAATAGCCTTGGTTTCATGCATGTTAACATTAGAAGCCTCCTCCCTAAGTTTGTTCTATTCACTGCTTTAGCACACTCTGCCAACCCGGATGTTCTAGCTGTGTCTGAATCCTGGCTTAGGAAGACCACCAAAAATTCAGACATTTTAATTCCAAACTACAACATTTTCAGACAAGATAGAACTGCCAAAGGGGGCGGTGTTGCAATCTACTGCAAAGATAGCCTGCAGAGTTCTGTCCTACTATCCAGGTCTGTACCCAAACAATTTGAACTTCTACTTTTAAAAATCCACCTCTCTAAAAACAAGTCTCTCACCGTTGCCGCCTGCTATAGACCACCCTCTGCCCCCAGCTGTGCTCTGGACACCATATGTGAACTGATTGCCCCCCATCTATCTTCAGAGCTTGTGCTGCTAGGCGACCTAAACTGGAACATGCTTAACACCCCAGCCATCCTACAATCTAAACTTGATGCCCTCAACCTCACACAAATTATCAATGAACCTACCAGGTACCTCCCCAAAGCCTTAAACACGGACACCCTCATAGATATCATCCTAACCAACTTGCCCTCTAAATACACCTCTGCTGTTTTCAACCAAGATCTCAGCGATCACTGCCTCATTGCCTGCATCCGTAATGGGTCAGCGGTCAAACGACCTCCACTCATCACTGTAAAACGCTCCCTGAAACACTTCAGCGAGCAGGCCTTTCTAATCGACCTGGCCGGGGTATCCTGGAAGGATATTGATCTCATCCCGTCAGTAGAGGATGCCTGGATATTTTTTTTAAATGCCTTCCTAACCATCTTAAATAAACATGCCCCATTCAAGAAATTTAGAACCAGGAACAGATATAGCCCTTGGTTCTCCCCAGACCTGACTGCCCTTAACCAACACAAAAACATCCTATGGCGTTCTGCATTAGCATCGAACAGCCCCTGTGATATGCAGCTGTTCAGGGAAGCATTATACACAGGCAGTTAGAAAAGCCAAGGCTAGCTTTTTCAAGCAGAAATTTGCTTCCTGCAACACTAACTCAAAAAAGTTCTGGGACACTATAAAGTCCATGGAGAATACACTTCCTCACAGCTGCCCACTGCACTGAAGATAGGAAACACTGTCACCACTGATAAATCCACCATAATTGAGAATTTCAATAAGCATTTTTCTACGGCTGGCCATGCTTTCCACCTGGCTACTCCTACCCCGGTCAACAGCACTGCACCCCCCACAACAACTCGCCCAAGCCTTCCCCATTTCTCATTCTCCCAAATATGCTCAGCTGATGTTCTGAATGAGCTGCAAAATCTGGACCCCTACAAATCAGCCAGGCAAGACAATCTGGACCCTTTCTTTCTAAAATTATCTGCCAAAATTGTTGCCACCCCTATTACTAGCCTGTTCAACCTCTCTTTCTGAGATTCCCAAAGATTGGAAAGCAGCTGCGGTCATCCCCCTCTTCAAAGGGGGTGACACTCTTGACCCAAACTGCTACAGACCTATATCTATCCTACCATGCCTTTCTAAGGTCTTCGAAAGCCAAGTCAACAAACAGATTACCGACCATTTCGAATCTCACCATACCTTCTCTGCTATGCAATCTGGTTTCAGAGCTGGTCATGGGTGCACCTCAGCCACGCTCAAGGTCCTAAATGATATCTTAACCGCCATCGATAAGAAACATTACTGTGCAGCCGTATTCATTGATCTGGCCAAGGCTTTCGACTCTGTCAATCACCACATCCTCATCGGCAGACTCGACAGCCTTGGTTTCTCAAATGATTGCCTCGCCTGGTTCACCAACTACTTCTCTGATAGAGTTCAGTGTGTCAAATCGGAGGGTCTGCTGTCCGGACCTCTGGCAGTCTCTATGGGGGTGCCACAGGGTTCAATTCTTGGACCGACTCTCTTCTCTGTATACATCAATGAGGTCGCTCTTGCTGCTGGTGAGTCTCTGATCCACCTCTACGCAGACGACACCATTCTGTATACTTCTGGCCCTTCTTTGGACACTGTGTTAACAACCCTCCAGGCAAGCTTCAATGCCATACAACTCTCCTTCCGTGGCCTCCAATTGCTCTTAAATACAAGTAAAACTAAATGCATGCTCTTCAACCGATCGCTACCTGTACCTACCCGCCTGTCCAACATTACTACTCTGGACGGCTCTGACTTAGAATACGTGGACAACTACAAATACTTAGGTGTCTGGTTGGACTGTAAACTCTCCTTCCAGACCCATATCAAACATCTCCAATCCAAAGTTAAATCTAGAATTGGCTTCCTATTTCGCAACAAAGCATCCTTCACTCATGCTGCCAAACATACCCTTGTAAAACTGACCATCCTACCAATCCTCGACTTTGGCGATGTCATTTACAAAATAGCCTCCAATACCCTACTCAACAAATTGGATGCAGTCTATCACAGTGCAATCCGTTTTGTCACCAAAGCCCCATTTACTTCCCACCATTGCGACCTGTACGCTCTCGTTGGCTGGCCCTCGCTTCATACTCGTCGCCAAACCCACTGACTCCATGTCATCTACAAGACCCTGCTAGGTAAAGTCCCCCCTTATCTCAGCTCGCTGGTCACCATTGCATCTCCCACCTGTAGCACACGCTCCAGCAGGTATATCTCTCTAGTCACCCCCAAAACCAATTCTTTCTTTGGCCGCCTCTCCTTCCAGTTCTCTGCTGCCAATGACTGGAACGAACTACAAAAATCTCTGAAACTGGAAACACTTATCTCCCTCACTAGCTTTAAGCACCAACTGTCAGAGCAGCTCACAGATTACTGCACCTGTACATAGCCCACCTATAATTTAGCCCAAACAACTACCTCTTTCCCTACTGTATTTAATTTATTTATTTATTTTGCTCCTTTGCACCCCATTATTTTTATTTCTACTTTGCACATTCTCCCATTGCAAATCTACCATTCCAGTGTTTTACTTGCTATATTGTATTTACTTTGCCACCATGGCCTTTTTGCCTTTACCTCCCTTATCTCAGCTCATTTGCTCACATCGTATATAGACTTGTTTATACTGTATTATTGACTGTATGTTTGTTTTACTCCATGTGTAACTCTGTGTCGTTGTATGTGTCGAACTGCTTTGCTTTATCTTGGCCAGGTCGCAATTGTAAATGAGAACTTGTTCTCAACTTGCATACCTGGTTAAATAAAGGTGAAATAAAAATAAAATAAATGTCTACCTGCAGCGTGGATGGGGGTCCTCTTCAGAGTGAAGTCTTTAACCAGGATGGAGGCTTCCTGGTTGATGAGGACGTCAACACACTCCACATGGCTTTTTAAGGCAGCCAGGTCCAGAGGGGTGCGCCCCTGGCTGTCCCTCACGTCTAGATCCAGCAGAGACTGAACCAGGACCTCCATAGCATGGTGGTGACTGTGGTACGCCTGAATAGATATTCACTCTTAATATAATCAATGTCCTAGAGTAGACCCGTGGTACGCCTGAACAGAAATACAGTGCTAGACCTCTAAAGTAGACCAGAGTCTTTCAATCGGGAGCCCATTTTTGCTCCCGCCCAGCATCAACATCGGAGGTTCCTGCCAAGCGTGGGATTGAGAAACAAACACTCTACTTCTCTTCTGAGGTTGATTAACTCAAATGGCAAAATAAGGAAATCATCCTCATCATCACTGTGTAGAATATGCATGTATTTTACACTAATCGGGAATAGATCGGAATATGGTGTGTGAGTCTGTCTGGACAGTCAACTTCCTGTGGAAAATCTACACCATGCTTGCATCCCAGATAGCACCCTATTCCCTATGTAGTGAACTACTTTTGATCAGGGCCTATAAGGATCTGGTCAAACGTAGTGTACTAAATAGGGAATAGGGTGCCATTTGTCATATGGAGACCACTACAGGAGCAGGTAGGCTTGACATCAGAGTCGTTCAGAGTCGTTCAGGATGTCTGTCCCTGAGGTTTCAATTAGTTGAGGAAAGACAAGAACGGCCAGTTCAGACTTGGAAAAAGAACATCAAGAGTGACGATGCGTCCACGACAAGCATGCAGCCACACCTTAAAACCTACTGTTGGGTTCTGAGAATATGAAATATACTAATTCATGTCACTGAGGGAGAGAGCTTAATGTATAACGTTTACATTATGTCAGGATATGTTATTGTTAGCCATCAGGCATCCTATGGGTGGGATCCTCTGGGATGAGAAGAGACACAGTCTGGTACCAATCACCATGTCAGCCTTGAGTTGGGGAGGAGTGAGCACTTTGGGGTAGCGGTCAGGTCAGATGAAGTGAGGAAGAACAGATATCACCAAGGTTCTGTCTAGCAACAGAGATGCATTGGCTGTTTAGAGGTGTAGGAGCAGACTCAGCATAGGAGAGAGGATTAAATATCAGTGCTTGTGTGAATATGTTTTTTGTCTAATGCAGCTGTCTTGACCCTCTGGGAAGAATAAACTTGGTTCAAGCATTCATAGTGTCCGTCGAGTTTTTACTCTGAGAATTAGAACCTAACAGTTGGCACTGCGAGCAGGGTTCACCGCGATTTGCAGTCGAACTAGAGATTAAGAAACAGTGAAACAGAAACAAGGTAAGCAAAGTTCCTACACCCGTTATCACTAATTCTGACATCTTGGGGAGATGAGAGTCGTAGGCTGAACCAATTATAGGGTACGAACCTAGAAAGCCTGAGCTTATTCAGTAGTCCCATTGTATTACGACCGGTCGTAGCTTTGTGGTATATGGTAAGTCCCGGAAGGTAAACCCAAACCTGTAGAGGGTAACTCCTAGGGGGTAAATCCCGAGTAGGTTGGTTCCTGCTTGTACTATAAGAATAGGGTGAGTCCCGGAAGGTAAGCCCGAGCAGGCAGGTACCTGCAAAGGGTAAGTCCTAGGGGGTAAGACCCGGGTGGGGTTGGTTACCTGCTATACCTGTAACGAGAGGGTGAAAGTCTCAGCCGCAGTGGCCATGCGGCAGTAGAGTGGGTGTGGATGGATAAAGTGACATGCTTGTGTACTAGGATAAAATGTTGCCATTCAGGGTTAGAAGAAAAGCAAAAAGATACTCAAACGCTGTTGGATTTGGGTGTATTAGCAGTAGCAATAAAGAGAGGTTGGTTTTATGCCCTGTTGGGGTGGGGAACCATGACAGATTATGTGGAAATAGGAAGACAAGTGTGAATCATTTTGGTAATGTGTGTTATCAACAACAGTGATATTTGAACAGATTGGAGATGACTATCCATAACAATAAAATCCTTCATACAGTGAGGTTAGGTTACCATGCTTGTCCTGCCCCACAGCTGTAGACACAGCCTTCTCCAGGTCCTCAGACACTAGCTGGCGATCCATTACAGGATGTCTGTCACCTCACTGAGCCCCTATTGCAGGTTAGGGGTCACATCCACTTGAATGTCCTTCATATGACGAACCTCCTACAGAGCAAATGAGAAAAACATGATATATTAGGATTTATGTTAGTAGCAATAGAATATGGAAATTTTATCTCAACGCTACCTACAGCTAACATGTTTATTTATGTATGTGATCTATGTAAATAAATAAATATATCACAGCTGTCAAACTGTGAAGGACTATAGGTGGAGGCCTACCCATTTCCCAGGAGCATTGTAAAACGTGGATTTGGGTACAGTGTTTATTTCCCCCTAATATCTTTGAAGATTACACCTAAAATAATTAGGCCTACTTCTTTCTACTGCTGATCTGAGACCATTAGGGTTAATCATTACAGATATAAATGCAATATATGGAGTAGAAAAGATTGCCTGCCCACCAACTTGATAAGAATCAACATATGTTCTACATGGTCTATTTCTATCTGAACGTAACAACTCAATCAAGCTTGTTAATTGATCGTTAAGCCATGTTTGTCAGGTAAACTAAGGTCATTAGTGGCCTATATAAGCCTCATACAGGCCATGGGAAGACATTACCTGTTGATAACACAGACTATTTTCATGATCATGGGAGGTGTGAGAGAATTGCTGCTCGTTGTGATGACTGTGGGGGTTGTCAAAGGTTGGTTCACTAATGTTTAAGGGATTTGTTTGGTAAATATGCTTAACTTTATAAGTTGGGTATTAATATTTGACTGTCTGTATCTTCCGTGTTGGTCATCTTTTATTCTTCACTGCTATTAATATATGTAGCTATTTTGTGTGAACTCAACTTCTGTCAACACCTTCTCCTCAGTTTCTTGTTACCCTGTTGGAAAGTCCCAGAAGCAAGATCAAGTCTCTCTGCAGAGGAGACTTGGAGGTAAGTGTTTCTTTCCACAACCCTTCTAGCTATGTTCTTTGTCACTGTCTATGGTGCTGCTGTGTTTGACACTCATTCAACAGCATAGAGTAACTCAGTCTAAATAATATTGTCAAACCTTAACCTACATTTTTCAGAGCTGTCATCAAATGACGTCTCCATTGTGCATGCCCTGGCCTTGCTCCGATCCATAGGGTCTGACGCTAAACAAGCCAGAGAAGGTACGGCCTGAAACAAATACTTTGTTGGGTTCATGTTGCTCAAAATTCGATTAGCAATTTGGCCTAGACCGTGTAGAACAGATGTGTTGCTGTAGAATACCCAACTGTTCCTTTTGTTTTTTCTCAAGAGTATTTAGAGACCAATGAAGTAGAATCCCAAGCTTCTCCAAACCATGGTAGCTCTCCGGCAAATGATGCCCTGTCCTCTGAGGAGAAGCTGAGGCGCGTGTCCTCGGACGACGCCGCCACCTCTGAAGCTGCGACCGGCCCGTCTGGCGACGACGCCACCTCTGAAGCTGCGACCGGCCCGTCTGGCGACGACGCCACCTCTGAAGCTGCGACCGGCCCGTCTGGCGACGACGCCACCTCTGAAGCTGCGACCGGCCCGTCTGGCGACGACGCCACCTCTGAAGCTGCGACCGGCCCGTCTGGCGACGACGCCACCTCTGAAGCTGCGACCGGCCCGTCTGGCGACGACGCCACCTCTGAAGCTGCGACCGGCCCGTCTGGCGACGACGCCACCTCTGAAGCTGCGACCGGCCCGTCTGGCGACGACGCCACCTCTGAAGCTGCGACCGGCCCGTCTGGCGACGACGCCACCTCTGAAGCTGCGACCGGCCCGTCTGGCGACGACGCCACCTCTGAAGCTGCGACCGGCCCGTCTGGCGACGACGCCACCTCTGAAGCTGCGACCGGCCCGTCTGGCGACGACGCCACCTCTGAAGCTGCGACCGGCCCGTCTGGCGACGACGCCACCTCTGAAGCTGCGACCGGCCCGTCTGGCGACGACGCCACCTCTGAAGCTGCGACCGGCCCGTCTGGCGACGACGCCACCTCTGAAGCTGCGACCGGCCCGTCTGGCGACGACGCCACCTCTGAAGCTGCGACCGGCCCGTCTGGCGACGACGCCACCTCTGAAGCTGCGACCGGCCCGTCTGGCGACGACGCCACCTCTGAAGCTGCGACCGGCCCGTCTGGCGACGACGCCACCTCTGAAGCTGCGACCGGCCCGTCTGGCGACGACGCGAAGCTGCGACCGGCCCGTCTGGCGACGACGCCACCTCTGAAGCTGCGACCGGCCCGTCTGGCGACGACGCCACCTCTGAAGCTGCGACCGGCCCGTCTGGCGACGACGCCACCTCTGAAGCTGCGACCGGCCCGTCTGGCGACGACGCCACCTCTGAAGCTGCGACCGGCCCGTCTGGCGACGACGCCACCTCTGAAGCTGCGACCGGCCCGTCTGGCGACGACGCCACCTCTGAAGCTGCGACCGGCCCGTCTGGCGACGACGCCACCTCTGAAGCTGCGACCGGCCCGTCTGGCGACGACGCCACCTCTGAAGCTGCGACCGGCCCGTCTGGCGACGACGCCACCTCTGAAGCTGCGACCGGCCCGTCTGGCGACGACGCCACCTCTGAAGCTGCGACCGGCCCGTCTGGCGACGACGCCACCTCTGAAGCTGCGACCGGCCCGTCTGGCGACGACGCCACCTCTGAAGCTGCGACCGGCCCGTCTGGCGACGACGCCACCTCTGAAGCTGCGACCGGCCCGTCTGGCGACGACGCCACCTCTGAAGCTGCGACCGGCCCGTCTGGCGACGACGCCACCTCTGAAGCTGCGACCGGCCCGTCTGGCGACGACGCCACCTCTGAAGCTGCGACCGGCCCGTCTGGCGACGACGCCACCTCTGAAGCTGCGACCGGCCCGTCTGGCGACGACGCCACCTCTGAAGCTGCGACCGGCCCGTCTGGCGACGACGCCACCTCTGAAGCTGCGACCGGCCCGTCTGGCGACGACGCCACCTCTGAAGCTGCGACCGGCCCGTCTGGCGACGACGCCACCTCTGAAGCTGCGACCGGCCCGTCTGGCGACGACGCCACCTCTGAAGCTGCGACCGGCCCGTCTGGCGACGACGCCACCTCTGAAGCTGCGACCGGCCCGTCTGGCGACGACGCCACCTCTGAAGCTGCGACCGGCCCGTCTGGCGACGACGCCACCTCTGAAGCTGCGACCGGCCCGTCTGGCGACCGGCCCGTCTGGCGACGACGCCACCTCTGAAGCTGCGACCGGCCCGTCTGGCGACGACGCCACCTCTGAAGCTGCGACCGGCCCGTCTGGCGACGACGCCACCTCTGAAGCTGCGACCGGCCCGTCTGGCGACGACGCCACCTCTGAAGCTGCGACCGGCCCGTCTGGCGACGACGCCACCTCTGAAGCTGCGACCGGCCCGTCTGGCGACGACGCCACCTCTGAAGCTGCGACCGGCCCGTCTGGCGACGACGCCACCTCTGAAGCTGCGACCGGCCCGTCTGGCGACGACGCCACCTCTGAAGCTGCGACCGGCCCGTCTGGCGACGACGCCACCTCTGAAGCTGCGACCGGCCCGTCTGGCGACGACGCCACCTCTGAAGCTGCGACCGGCCCGTCTGGCGACGACGCCACCTCTGAAGCTGCGACCGGCCCGTCTGGCGACGACGCCACCTCTGAAGCTGCGACCGGCCCGTCTGGCGACGACGCCACCTCTGAAGCTGCGACCGGCCCGTCTGGCGACGACGCCACCTCTGAAGCTGCGACCGGCCCGTCTGGCGACGACGCCACCTCTGAAGCTGCGACCGGCCCGTCCGGCGACGACGCCACCTCTGAAGCTGCGACCGGCCCGTCCGGCGACGACGCCACCTCTGAAGCTGCGACCGGCCCGTCCGGCGACGACGCCACCTCTGAAGCTGCGACCGGCCCGTCCGGCGACGACGCCACCTCTGAAGCTGCGACCGGCCCGTCCGGCGACGACGCCACCTCTGAAGCTGCGACCGGCCCGTCCGGCGACGACGCCACCTCTGAAGCTGCGACCGGCCCGTCCGGCGACGACGCCATGGATATCTGACGTGGGACATGCAAGAGTTCATGGGTACTCTAGTCCAGTGTGTAACTGCATTTGCTTGTTTTGGCTCAATTAAACATTAACTGTAATACTTGTGTCCTCTGTATTGTTTTGGTGGTTCCTACTTGGAGTTGAGGTGTATGACCTGACTTGAGTAACTGGGGTGATGGCAACATTTATTTTGCATTATATCCATGCGCCAGCAATATTACTCAGACCCCTGTGTTTTAAATGACCAATTGACTTAAGCTACATGTGCTCAGTGTTGGTCCATTTATGCTAGTAGCATCACATGATACCTCAACAGCATTTTGACGCCATTTCCGGTCACAACTTGCAGACTTGTTTACGTGTTGCGGTGTTTTGTTGCCTACTTTGCTACATGACAACTTTACGGTTTTTACTTTTTAATTACCGTTTATATTTTTGGTTTCCCTCAATTTTTTTCACTCGTGTCAGGGTTGCGTCAATTCGAATCTGGTATCAGGATAAATATGACTGAGGCTTTTATTAGCTAAGCAATAAGTAGTAAATGCAATTTTCGTGTATATATGGGCTCTCTGTCCCACCTCGCAGGGCAAAACAGAACTGACTTGTTCCTGACAAAGATATTTAATATACTCTGACAGAAGTAGTTCCTGCTTCCGAGCCGGCCTGTCAGAGTAGAGACTGGGCGTGGTTTAGACTCACCCAGCCTATCGTTCATTGTTGGCGCAGAGGCTGGTCCCAGCCCCTTAAGCGCTTCAGCGGTCAGTCGTTGTAGCTGTGTAGAATATGCAGTTATCAGGCACCTGGCTCCTGTTATCTAACAAAAGACTGTTCTGAATGTGCCCCCCCAACTCATTGCACAGTTCTGTATTTTTCCATCATGAGAAAGGCCCATGGCCCTGAAACTGTTAACAATGGTTCAAGTCAGCTATGTTGCATAACACATACATACATCCACACAAGCCAACAGCAGATATTAAATCACATATGGTAACGGGCTATAGTGCATAACACAGAATCCTCATACTCCGGACGCTTTATCTGGACATGGTTCGTCAGGACCTCCAACAGCCGACGCTAAGTAGTAACATTAACATGATGCCTTCTAATTGCAGTCGCTGTACTCATACAGGAGAACGATCGCCTTACGGTGAGGATAGCTGTGCTACAAGCCCAGCTTCAGACGCAATCGTTAGGCAAGGGTAATTTCAGTGTAGGAAAGGATGAAACAGCGTCTGTGCCACCAGTAAGTACAGATAGTAACGTTAGTATAAATCCCCTCGCACGGTCCCCGCAGCCGGATAACTTTCTCACGGTTTCTGGAGGGAAATGCTGTAGGAATGCTCAACCGGTGTCGCTCATTCAGCCGACCAACTTTCAACCGGTTTTCCCCATTAAGCAGCGAGTCGGAGTCAAAGGCCGAGCCTTCTCTTGTCTCTACTCCTCCCGTTACGGGGTCAGAGACGCCGAAGCTTCCCACCATTATTAGCTCTGACAAATTGAAAACTCTAGTCATTGGCGACTCCATTACCCGCAGTATTAGACTTAAAACGAATCATCCAGCGATCATACACTGTTTACCAGGGGGCAGGACAACCGACGTTAAGGCTAATCTGAAGATGGTGCTGGCTAAAGCTAAAACTGGCGAGTATAGAGATATTGTTATCCACGTCGGCACCAACGATGTTAGGATGAAACAGTCAGAGATCACCACCAACATAGCTTCAGCGTTTAAATCAGCTAGAAAGATGTGTCGGCATCGAGTAATTGTCTCTGGACTCCTAATTGCTTCTTCCACATCTTTTGGTCCCTGTCTGTTTTGCTCTCAGTGAAGTGCTACTATCCCCTTGGACTACAGGTTATTGCCGTCATAAGGTGTGCGTCTGTCTGTTGGCCGGACACTTTCTAGCGTTTAGGACCTTTGTGGGTAAAGGTAAAGATGGGGTATAGCAGCAGAAGTTCCTCTGAAGTCCAGTATCTGCTGGAAGGGAACCTGGTGGTACGAGAGGATGAGTGTGGGCCTGTTGTGCTTCCCCCTATCCCTCCCTCTTCTCTCTCACTGTCTGAGGGACTCTTAAGGTTCCTGTGCGGATGGCTTGGTTCGTGCCCTCCCGAAGCTGGCTGTGGTGATTTAAGCAACGCTGTGTTTATGTGTGTATTTGTTTGTGGCCTCTGGCCCACTTCGCTGTCCCTCTGTCCAGTACGTACCGTTGTAGCAGGCCCAGTGTAGTGGCGTGTAGCCCTGGTTGTCTGTGATGACGGCGAGGGTCCACACTGACTGGGCCCCTTTACCTTCCCGAACCAGGAAGCTGGCGCTGTGCTGCACTCCTCGTGACCCGTCACCGCCTAGGAGGAAGGGAAGGGAAAGGAGGGGAGGGGAGGCAAGAATGGATTTCAATAATTTATAATCAATTAAATAATAAGGAATCATAATAGGTATATTTGGGCATAATTTGTATTCCATGCTAGATCCCACACCAAAGCCATCCCTAGTAGTTCAATGGCCCCATCCCTAGATCAGAACAAGCCTCCCCCTCTCTTTCTGTGTGTGAGCGCGTACAGCCAACTCTCCTCACAACCCTTCTGTGTAGAGCTGTTCTGTGCCATTTGTCTTTGGCTTCAACGCTGGCTCCCTTGTTGAAACGGTGAGTACACACAGTCGGTGTGTCCGCTCAGCACCGACAGCGTCAGAGGGGTTCTGATACACAAGACAACAGGTCATATTACAAACTGGTAATAACCAGGCTGAGTCCCAAATGGCAACCTATTCCCTATATGGTACACTACTCTTGACCTGAGCCCATAGGACTTTGGTTTAAAGTACTGTACCAAGTAGGGTATAGGTTGCCATTTGGGATGCAGCCCCAGTTTCAAAATCTCTTTATTTCAGGAATTGTATCCAAAACCCAAGTGACTATTCCCGTCTTGAATGTCCACTGCACTCTGGAGGTCAGCATTTCCAATCAGCAAACGCAAACACTCCGAATGACCGTTGGTTGCCAGAGGAAGATAAACAGAGAGGATATAAGAATGTGAGATGATTGACCATTGGTAACTAGAGGAGGATAAACAGAGAGGATATAAGAATGTGAGATGATTGACCGTTGGTAGCTAGAGTAGGATAAACAGAGAGGATATGAGCAGATTGCTGGACGACTATAACCTTCACATGAACAGACAGATTTCTAGAACAGTGGTGTTGGTAGATGACATCCTCATGATGTTAACACAGCAGATAATAAAACATTTTGGGGCTGAGGACTTCGAAGCCTGTCACCTGCTAGCTGTGTACCTGGCTCTGGATAGAAGTCTCCCCTGTGCACTGATCTAGGATCAGCTTACCCTCCCTAGATCCTCAATCATTAGTGGAGAACATGACAAAAAATGACCTTAGATCAGTGTCTAGTGGGCATTTTCACACGATACCATGTAACATCCCTAGAGTGGACATTGTTGTCCTAGCAACATGACCAAACAAATGGCCATCTTGGTCAGGAAAACGTTTTAATTACAGAAGCTCTATGCTCTATGTTTATTTTATTTTTATTTATTTATTTTTCTTCTTGGGCCTCTATAACTATATCTATTGTTTTTATTTTTGTTGTTGTTGTGTGATTTGGATTAATCCCCTCTACCACACGGAAACCCACTAATCTACTGACGGAACGCAAGAGTTGGCTAATAACAGACCTCCATCCTATGCTAGCTTGCTACCGATTTAGCTGTCTAAATCGCTGTGACCCCCAACCAACCTCTCCACTCACTGGACCCTTTTGATCACTCGACTGAGCATGCCTCGCCTTAATGTCAATATGCCTTGTCCATTGCTGTTCTGGTTAGTGTTTATTGGCTTATTTCACTGTAGAGCCTCTAGTCCTGCTCATTATACCTTATCCAACCTATTAGTTCCACCACCCACACATGCAATGACATCTCCTGGTTTCAATGATGTTTCTAGAGACAATATCTCTCTCTTCATCACTCAATACCTAGGTTTACCTCCACTGTATTCACATCCTACCTTACCTTTGTCTGTACATTATACCTTGATGCTATTTTACTCTCTGTTCCAGATGTTCTAAACGACCAATTCTTATTGCTTTTAGCCGCACCCTTATTCTACTCCTACTCTGTTCCTCTGGCGATGTAGAGGTGAATCCAGGCCCTGCAGTGCCTAGCTCCACTCCTATCCCCCAGGCGCTCTCTTTTGACGACTTCTGTAACCGTAATAGCCTTGGTTTCATGCATGTTAACATTAAAAGCCTCCTCCCTAAGTTTGTTCTATTCACTGCTTTAGCACACTCTGCCAACCCGGATGTTCTAGCTGTGTCTGAATCCTGGCTTAGGAAGACCACCAAAAATTCAGACATTTTAATTCCAAACTACAACATTTTCAGACAAGATAGAACTGCCAAAGGGGGCGGTGTTGCAATCTACTGCAAAGATAGCCTGCAGAGTTCTGTCCTACTATCCAGGTCTGTACCCAAACAATTTGAACTTCTACTTTTAAAAATCCACCTCTCTAAAAACAAGTCTCTCACCGTTGCCGCCTGCTATAGACCACCCTCTGCCCCCAGCTGTGCTCTGGACACCATATGTGAACTGATTGCCCCCCATCTATCTTCAGAGCTTGTGCTGCTAGGCAACCTAAACTGGAACATGCTTAACACCCCAGCCATCCTACAATCTAAACTTGATGCCCTCAACCTCACACAAATGATCAATGAACCTACCAGGTACCTCCCCAAAGCCTTAAACACGGGCACCCTCATAGATATCATCCTAACCAACTTGCCCTCTAAATACACCTCTGCTGTTTTCAACCAAGATCTCAGCGATCACTGCCTCATTGCCTGCATCCGTAATGGGTCAGCGGTCAAACGACCTCCACTCATCACTGTAAAACGCTCCCTGAAACACTTCAGCGAGCAGGCCTTTCTAATCGACCTGGCCGGGGTATCCTGGAAGGATATTGATCTCATCCCGTCAGTAGAGGATGCCTGGATATTTTTTTTAAATGCCTTCCTAACCATCTTAAATAAACATGCCCCATTCAAGAAATTTAGAACCAGGAACAGATATAGCCCTTGGTTCTCCCCAGACCTGACTGCCCTTAACCAACACAAAAACATCCTATGGCGTTCTGCATTAGCATCGAACAGCCCCTGTGATATGCAGCTGTTCAGGGAAGCTAGAAACCATTATACACAGGCAGTTAGAAAAGCCAAGGCTAGCTTTTTCAAGCAGAAATTTGCTTCCTGCAACACTAACTCAAAAAAGTTCTGGGACACTATAAAGTCCATGGAGAATACACTTCCTCCCAGCTGCCCACTGCACTGAAGATAGGAAACACTGTCACCACTGATAAATCCACCATAATTGAGAATTTCAATAAGCATTTTTCTACGGCTGGCCATGCTTTCCACCTGGCTACTCCTACCCCGGTCAACAGCACTGCACCCCCCACAACAACTCGCCCAAGCCTTCCCCATTTCTCCTTCTCCCAAATATGCTCAGCTGATGTTCTGAATGAGCTGCAAAATCTGGACCCCTACAAATCAGCCAGGCAAGACAATCTGGACCCTTTCTTTCTAAAATTATCTGCCAAAATTGTTGCCACCCTTATTACTAGCCTGTTCAACCTCTCTTTCTGAGATTCCCAAAGATTGGAAAGCAGCTGCGGTCATCCCCCTCTTCAAAGGGAAAAGCTGACCCAAACTGCTACAGACCTATATCTATCCTACCATGCCTTTCTAAGGTCTTCGAAAGCCAAGTCAACAAACAGATTACCGACCATTTCGAATCTCACCATACCTTCTCTGCTATGCAATCTGGTTTCAGAGCTGGTCATGGGTGCACCTCAGCCACGCTCAAGGTCCTAAATGATATCTTAACCGCCATCGATAAGAAACATTACTGTGCAGCCGTATTCATTGATCTGGCCAAGGCTTTCGACTCTGTCAATCACCACATCCTCATCGGCAGACTCGACAGCCTTGGTTTCTCAAATGATTGCCTCGCCTGGTTCACCAACTACTTCTCTGATAGAGTTCAGTGTGTCAAATCGAAGGGTCTGCTGTCCGGACCTCTGGCAGTCACTATGGGGGTGCCACAGGGTCCAATTCTTGCTCCCGCCCAGCATCAACATCGGAGGTTCCTGCCAAGCGTGGGATTGAGAAACAAACACACTACTTCTCTTCTGAGGTTGATTAACTCAAATGGCAAAATAAGGAAATCATCCTCATCATCACTGTGTAGAATATGCATGTATTTTACACTAATCGGGAATAGATCGGAATATGGTGTGTGAGTCTGTCTGGACAGTCAACTTCCTGTGGAAAATCTACACCATGCTTGCATCCCAGATAGCACCCTATTCCCTATGTAGTGAACTACTTTTGATCAGGGCCTATAAGGATCTGGTCAAACGTAGTGTACTAAATAGGGAATAGGGTGCCATTTGTCATATGGAGACCACTACAGGAGCAGGTAGGCTTTACTCACAGCGAGGTGTAGAGGGCTGATGGGAGCTCTGACATCAGAGTCGTTCAGGATGTCTGTCCCTGAGGTTTCAATTAGTTGAGGAAAGACAAGAACGGCCAGTTCAGACTTGGAAAAAGAACATCAAGAGTGACGATGCGTCCACGACAAACATGCAGCCACACCTTAAAACCTACTGTTGGGTTCTGAGAATATGAAATATACTAATTCATGTCACTGAGGGAGAGAGCTTAATGTATAACGTTTACATTATGTCAGGATATGTTATTGTTAGCCATCAGGCATTCTATGGGTGGGATCCTCTGGGATGAGAAGAGACACAGTCTGGTACCAATCACCATGTCAGCCTTGAGTTGGGGAGGAGTGAGCACTTTGGGGTAGCGGTCAGGTCAGATGAAGTGAGGAAGAACAGATATCACCAAGGTTCTGTCTAGCAACAGAGATGCATTGGCTGTTTAGAGGTGTAGGAGCAGACTCAGCATAGGAGAAAGGATTAAATATCAGTGCTTGTGTGAATATGTTTTTTGTCTAATGCAGCTGTCTTGACCCTCTGGGAAGAATAAACTTGGTTCAAGCATTCATAGTGTCCGTCGAGTTTTTACTCTGAGAATTAGAACCTAACAGTTGGCACTGCGAGCAGGGTTCACCGCGATTTGCAGTCGAACTAGAGATTAAGAAACAGTGAAACAGAAACAAGGTAAGCAAAGTTCCTACACCCGTTATCACTAATTCTGACATCTTGGGGAGATGAGAGTCGTAGGCTGAACCAATTATAGGGTACGAACCTAGAAAGCCTGAGCTTATTCAGTAGTCCCATTGTATTACGACCGGTCGTAGCTTTGTGGTATATGGTAAGTCCCGGAAGGTAAACCCAAGCCTGTAGAGGGTAACTCCTAGGGGGTAAATCCCGAGTAGGTTGGTTCCTGCTTGTACTATAAGAATAGGGTGAGTCCCGGAAGGTAAGCCCGAGCAGGCAGGTACCTGCAAAGGGTAAGTCCTAGGGGGTAAGACCCGGGTGGGGTTGGTTACCTGCTATACCTGTAACGAGAGGGTGAAAGTCTCAGCCGCAGTGGCCATGCGGCAGTAGAGTGGGTGTGGATGGATAAAGTGACATGCTTGTGTACTAGGATAAAATGTTGCCATTCAGGGTTAGAAGAAAAGCAAAAAGATACTCAAACGCTGTTGGATTTGGGTGTATTAGCAGTAGCAATAAAGAGAGGTTGGTTTTATGCCCTGTTGGGGTGGGGAACCATGACAGATTATGTGGAAATAGGAAGACAAGTGTGAATCATTTTGGTAATGTGTGTTATCAACAACAGTGATATTTGAACAGATTGGAGATGACTATCCATAACAATAAAATCCTTCATACAGTGAGGTTAGGTTACCATGCTTGTCCTGCCCCACAGCTGTAGACACAGCCTTCTCCAGGTCCTCAGACACTAGCTGGCGATCCATTACAGGATGTCTGTCACCTCACTGAGCCCCTATTGCAGGTTAGGGGTCACATCCACTTGAATGTCCTTCATATGACGAACCTCCTACAGAGCAAATGAGAAAAACATGATATATTAGGATTTATGTTAGTAGCAATAGAATATGGAAATTTTATCTCAACGCTACCTACAGCTAACATGTTTATTTATGTATGTGATCTATGTAAATAAATAAATATATCACAGCTGTCAAACTGTGAAGGACTATAGGTGGAGGCCTACCCATTTCCCAGGAGCATTGTAAAACGTGGATTTGGGTACAGTGTTTATTTCCCCCTAATATCTTTGAAGATTACACCTAAAATAATTAGGCCTACTTCTTTCTACTGCTGATCTGAGACCATTAGGGTTAATCATTACAGATATAAATGCAATATATGGAGTAGAAAAGATTGCCTGCCCACCAACTTGATAAGAATCAACATATGTTCTACATGGTCTATTTCTATCTGAACGTAACAACTCAATCAAGCTTGTTAATTGATCGTTAAGCCATGTTTGTCAGGTAAACTAAGGTCATTAGTGGCCTATATAAGCCTCATACAGGCCATGGGAAGACATTACCTGTTGATAACACAGACTATTTTCATGATCATGGGAGGTGTGAGAGAATTGCTGCTCGTTGTGATGACTGTGGGGGTTGTCAAAGGTTGGTTCACTAATGTTTAAGGGATTTGTTTGGTAAATATGCTTAACTTTATAAGTTGGGTATTAATATTTGACTGTCTGTATCTTCCGCGTTGGTCATCTTTTATTCTTCACTGCTATTAATATATGTAGCTATTTTGTGTGAACTCAACTTCTGTCAACACTTTCTCCTCAGTTTCTTGTTACCCTGTTGGAAAGTCCCAGAAGCAAGATCAAGTCTCTCTGCAGAGGAGACTTGGAGGTAAGTGTTTCTTTCCACAACCCTTCTAGCTATGTTCTTTGTCACTGTCTATGGTGCTGCTGTGTTTGACACTCATTCAACAGCATAGAGTAACTCAGTCTAAATAATGTTGTCAAACCTTAACCTACATTTTTCAGAGCTGTCATCAAATGACGTCTCCATTGTGCATGCCCTGGCCTTGCTCCGATCCATAGGGTCTGACGCTAAACAAGCCAGAGAAGGTACGGCCTGAAACATATACTTTGTTGGGTTCATGTTGCTCAAAATTCGATTAGCAATTTGGCCTAGACCGTGTAGAACAGATGTGTTGCTGTAGAATACCCAACTGTTCCTTTTGTTTTTTCTCAAGAGTATTTAGAGACCAATGAAGTAGAATCCCAAGCTTCTCCAAACCATGGTAGCTCTCCGGCAAATGATGCCCTGTCCTCTGAGGAGAAGCTGAGGCGCGTGTCCTCGGACGACGCCGCCACCTCTGAAGCTGCGACCGGCCCGTCTGGCGACGACGCCACCTCTGAAGCTGCGACCGGCCCGTCTGGCGACGACGCCACCTCTGAAGCTGCGACCGCTCTGGCGACCGGCTGCCGTCTGGCGACGACGCCACCTCTGAAGCTGCGACCGGCCCGTCTGAAGCTGCGACCGGCCCGTCTGGCGACGACGCCACCTCTGAAGCTGCGACCGGCCCGTCTGGCGACGACGCCACCTCTGAAGCTGCGACCGGCCCGTCTGCTGCGACCGGCCCGTCTGGCGACGACGCCACCTCTGAAGCTGCGACCGGCGGCGACGACGGCGGCCCGTCTGGCGACGACGCCACCTCTGGCGTGTCCTCGGACGACGCCACCTCTGAAGCTGCGACCTCTGAAGCTGCGACCGGCCCGTCTGGCGACGACGCCACCTCTGAAGCTGCGACCGGCCCGTCTGGCGACGACGCCACCTCTGAAGCTGCGACCGGCCCGTCTGGCGACGACGCCACCTCTGAAGCTGCGACCGGCCCGTCTGGCGACGACGCCACCTCTGAAGCTGCGACCGGCCCGTCTGGCGACGACGCCACCTCTGAAGCTGCGACCGGCCCGTCTGGCGACGACGCCACCTCTGAAGCTGCGACCGGCCCGTCTGGCGACCGGCCCGTCTGGCGACGACGCCACCTCTGAAGCTGCGACCGGCCCGTCTGGCGACGACGCCACCTCTGACGAGCTGCGACCGGCCCGTCTGGCGACGACGCCACCTCTGAAGCTGCGACCGGCCCGTCTGGCGACGACGCCACCTCTGAAGCTGCGACCGGCCCGTCTGGCGACGACGCCACCTCTGAAGCTGCGACCGGCCCGTCTGGCGACGACGCCACCTCTGAAGCTGCGACCGGCCCGTCTGGCGACGACGCCACCTCTGAAGCTGCGACCGGCCCGTCTGGCGACGACGCCACCTCTGAAGCTGCGACCGGCCCGTCTGGCGACGACGCCACCTCTGAAGCTGCGACCGGCCCGTCTGGCGACGACGCCACCTCTGACGCCCGGCCCGTCTGGCGACGACGCCACCTCTGAAGCTCTGAAGCTGCGACCGGCCCGTCTGGCGACGACGCCACCTCTGAAGCTGCGACCGGCCCGTCTGGCGACGACGAAGCTGCGACCGGCCCGTCTGGCGACGACGCCACCTCTGAAGCTGCGACCGGCCCGTCTGGCGACGACGCCACCTCTGAAGCTGCGACCGGCCCGTCTGGCGACGACGCCACCTCTGAAGCTGCGACCGGCCCGTCTGGCGACGACGCCACCTCTGAAGCTGCGACCGGCCCGTCTGGCGACACCTCTGAAGCTGCGACCGGCCCGTCTGGCGACGACGCCACCTCTGAAGCTGCGACCGGCCCGTCTGGCGACGACGCCACCTCTGAAGCTGCGACCGGCCCGTCTGGCGACGACGCCACCTCTGAAGCTGCGACCGGCCCGTCTGGCGACGACGCCACCTCTGAAGCTGCGACCGGCCCGTCCGGCGACGACGCCACCTCTGAAGCTGCGACCGGCCCGTCTGGCGACGACGCCACCTCTGAAGCTGCGACCGGCCCGTCTGGCGACCGCCACCTCTGAAGCTGCGACCGGCCCGTCCGACGACGCCACGACGCCACGACGCCACCTCTGAAGCTGCGACCGGCCCGTCCGGCGACGACGCCACCTCTGAAGCTGCGACCGGCCCGTCCGACGACGCCACCTCTGAAGCTGCGACCGGCCCGTCCGGCGACGACGCCACCTGAAGCTGCGACCGGCCCGTCCGGCGACGACGCCACCTCTGAAGCTGCGACCGGCCCGTCCGGCGACGACGCCACCTCTGAAGCTGCGACCGGCCCGTCCGGCGACGACGCCACCTCTGAAGCTGCGACCGGCCCGTCCGGCGACGACGCCACCTCTGAAGCTGCGACCGGCCCGTCCGGCGACGACGCCACCTCTGAAGCTGCGACCGGCCCGTCTGGCGACGACGCCACCTCTGAAGCTGCGACCGGCCCGTCTGGCGACGACGCCACCTCTGAAGCTGCGACCGGCCCGTCTGGCGACGACGCCACCTCTGAAGCTGCGACCGGCCCGTCGACCGGCCCGTCTGGCGACGACGCCACCTCTGAAGCTGCGACCGGCCCGTCTGGCGACGACGCCACCTCTGAAGCTGCGACCGGCCCGTCTGGCGACGACGCCACCTCTGAAGCTGCGACCGGCCCGTCTGGCGACGACGCCACCTCTGAAGCTGCGACCGGCCCGTCTGGCGACGACGCCACCTCTGAAGCTGCGACCGGCCCGTCTGGCGACGACGCCACCTCTGAAGCTGCGACCGGCCCGTCCGGCGACGACGCCACCTCTGAAGCTGCGACCGGCCCGTCTGGCGACGACGCCACCTCTGAAGCTGCGACCGGCCCGTCTGGCGACGACGCCACCTCTGAAGCTGCGACCGGCCCGTCCGGCGACGACGCCATGGATATCTGACGTGGGACATGCAAGAGTTCATGGGTACTCTAGTCCAGTGTGTAACTGCATTTGCTTGTTTTGGCTCAATTAAACATTAACTGTAATACTTGTGTCCTCTGTATTGTTTTGGTGGTTCCTACTTGGAGGTGAGGTGTATGACCTGACTTGAGTAACTGGGGTGATTGCAACATTAGTTTTGCATTATATCCATGCGCCAGCAATATTACTCAGACCCCTGTGTTTTAAATGACCAATTGTGCTCAGTGTTGGTCCATTTATGCTAGTAGCATCACATGATACCTCAACAGCATTTTGACGCCATTTCCGGTCACAACTTGCAGACTTGTTTACGTGTTGCGGTGTTTTGTTGCCTACTTTGCTACATGACAACTTTACGGTTTTTACTTAATAATTACCGTTTATATTTTTGGTTTCCCTCAATTTTTTTCACTCGTGTCAGGGTTGCGTCAATTCGAATCTGGTATCAGGATAAATATCACAATGAGGCTTTTTATTAGCTAAGCAATAAGTGGTAAATGCAATTTTCGTATATGGGCTCTCTGTCCCACCTCGCAGGGCAAAACAGAACTGACTTGTTCCTGACAAAGATATTTAATATACTCTGACAGAAGTAGTTCCTGCTTCCGAGCCGGCCTGTCAGAGTAGAGACTGGGCGTGGTTTAGACTCACCCAGCCTATCGTTCATTGTTGGCGCAGAGGCTGGTCCCAGCCCCTTAAGCGCTTCAGCGGTCAGTCGTTGTAGCTGTGTAGAATATGCAGTTATCAGGCACCTGGCTCCTGTTATCTAACAAAAGACTGTTCTGAATGTGCCACCCCCCCAACTCATTGCACAGTTCTGTATTTTTCCATCATGAGAAAGGCCCATGGCCCTGAAACTTAACAATGGTTCAAGTCAGCTATGTTGCATAACACATACATACATCCACACAAGCCAACAGCAGATAATATTAAATCACATATGGTAACGGGCTATAGTGCATAACACAGAATCCTCATACTCCGAGTAATTGTCTCTGGCCCCCTCCCAGTTAGGGGGAGTGATGAGCTCTACAGCAGAGTCTCAACTCAATAGCTGGTTGAAAACTGGTTTCTGCCCCTCCCAAAAGAGAGAATTTGTAGATAATTGGCCCTCTTTCTGGGACTCACCCACAAACAGGACCAAGCCTGACCTGCGGAGGAGTGACGGACTCCATCCTAGCTGGAGGGGTGCTCTCATCTTATCTACCAACATAGACAGGGCTCTAACTCCTCTAGCTCCGCAATGAAATAGGGTGCAGGCCAGGCAGCAGGCTGTTAGCCAGTCTGCCACTAGCACAGTCAGTGTAGTCAGCTCAGCTATCTCCATTGAGACCGTGTCTGTGCCTCGACCTAGGTTGGGCAAAATTAAACATGGCGGTGTTCGCCTTAGCAATCTCACTAAGATAAAGACCTCCTCCATTCCTGTCATTATTGAAAGAGATCATGATACCTCACATCTCAAAATAGGGCTACTTAATGTCAGATCCCTTACTTCAAAGGCAATTATAGTCAATGAACTGATCATAATCTTGATGTGATTGGCCTGACTGAAACATGGCTTTAGCCTGATGAATTTACTGTGTTAAATGAGGCCTCACCTCCTGGCTACACTAGTGACCATATCCCCCGTGCATCCTGCGGAGGTGTTGCTAACATTTACCATAGCAAATGTACATTTACAACAAAAAAAATACGTTTTCGTCTTTTGAGCTTCTAGTCATGAAATCTATGTAGCCTACTCAATCACTAAGTAATTAAGTAATTATGAGTGTATGACTTGAGTGTATGCATTATATATATGGGCTTCATAGAAAGTGTAACAACTGTTCTCTGTTCATCTTGTTTTAAAATTGTTAAAATAAAATGTACATTTAAAACAAGAAACAAAGGAAACACATTTTATGATTTTTAATAGGTTCAAAAAGTTGGTTGAAAATACACTTGCACTTACAAGAGCTTACATGGTTCTCGAATGAATCAGGTCTCTGCATATAAATACTTAGGGATATGGTTGGATGATGAACTGTCTTTTAAAATGCATATTGACGAACTTTATAAACGGCTAAAAATCAAGCTAGGCTTCCTCTATAGAGACAGGACATGTTTGTCCTGTACAAATAGAAGACAAATTGTGCAAGCTACTTTTATGTCTGTTATAGATTATGGGGATATTATCTACATGCATGCTATGGCATTCACACTTACATCGCTGGATGCTATTTATCATTGAGTACTTAGGTTTATTACGGACGCTAGCTACAGAACTCACCACTGTGTTTTGTATCAAAATGTGGGTTGGACTTCGCTGTCCATGAGACGAGAATATGTTCTCGTGTTTGTCTACGAAGCACTTCTGAATAAACTACCATCTTATTTATCATCACTCATCAATATTAGAATTAGAATTCCTAAAACCAGGTCTCAAGCATGGATTACACTTGAGGTCCATGCGATTTCCACAGAGTTGGGTATGGCTGCCTTTTCCTGTTACGCTCCTTGCCAATGGAAAAGCCTGCAGACTAAACTTAAATTTGAGACTCTTGTCCCCCTGTTGCCCATTTTAAATCATTATTGGAGGATTTTTATTTCTGTATTGCTTGTAACTTTCGGGTAATGCAAGTTATTGTGTTGTTAGGGGAATAACCTGTGTGCAAATGTAACAATCTGCTGCTGTATTTTTGTGTTATCTGTGATGGTCTTGTTTGTCTTGTGTAGTTTCTTAATCATTGTAGCTAAACTGAATGTGTAACATGTCTACGCAGGGCCCAGCTGTAAAAGAAACCTTGGTCTGTCTGTGTTCCTTGTTGAAATCAAGGTATAATAATAATAATATGATCCATTCATGGCTTTAGTTGTGTCTTGATCATGTGAATAGTCGACAGAGTTTTCTCCTATATGTCTGTCTTTATGTGACGACATCTTTTCTGTATTAAAATGTGATTTCCACAATCAATAATCATAAACAGTGCTTCACTATAACTACGTTTGACGATGTGGTTTGAAGTACCATTATCTTGCACAAACAGTAAGACGACTATAGACAGAAATCAATGCAGTAATGTTTTATTAAATAAAGGCTCTGATTAAAATAGTAATAAAATCTGGCATTTGGCTAATTCTTCTTCCCAAAAGCTTCTCTGAATGGTTTGGAGACGGCTCTGGAGATAGCTCGTAACACCCTGACTATGAGAGGGCGTTTACGGGACTGGGACTCCTGGGGAGCAGGGGCCAGTGTGGTTGTCAGGTCCTCTTTGGGTGGGGAAGTGGATGGAACCTCACACTCAGCATCTGTGAAAATAATATTTCATAATCAGAAAATGAATGTGTGTATCTGTCTGTCCGCCTGTATCTGTAGTCACCGTTTTAACAAGCTGGCCATAGGGTGATACATCAATATGACATTATCGATGCTTATCACTTACCCTGTGAAATACGAGTCTCTCTGAGACGTTTGGTAGGCAGAGAATCCTGTTCAGGGTGGCTCTTTGGTTCCCCCTTTGTCTTGAACAGCTGTTGACAAAACACATCAGGACAACTGAGCATGTGTAAAATATATGGCATGGATCCCAAAAGGCACCCTATTGGCTACTTAAGGCACTACTTTTGACCCATCGAGGGCCCATCGAGCTCTGGTCAAAAGTAGTGCACTATATAGGGAATAGGGTGCAATTTGGAACACATCCATTGACTCTCTCTCCCATGTGTATTAGGATTGTATTACAGCGGCCTCACTCAACCTCCTAAAGACAATGACAACAGCATTGTTCTAATGCAGAGACAATAGGGGTTTAGTGAATCTGTAGGGTACATTTCAGCCCTGCCTTACAGAGGTAATCTAAAGACACTGAGCCCTCTACCTTAATCCTGATCTTTGGAATCTTGACAATTTTGTGTAGGAAATGCCACTTCCTGTTCTTCTTAGTCTCTTCCCCCTGGCAGAGGGAAGGCGGGCCATGCCGTCAGCCTTTACATCAGCCGGGCTAAGGCCCCTGGCAGGGAATTCCTCAGTAGCATTAAGGTCAGCCACAATACCATGAGTGATGTCACTTGCGGCATTGCTGGTGTCTGAGTAAGAAGAGCAAGCTGGTGTGACCGACCTGGGTACAATAACTGGGAGAAGAGGACGCAACAATGGAAATCAGTCAATGTGTCCCAAAAGGCCTTCTCTTCCCTTTATAGTGCACAACTTTTGAACTGGGCCCATAGGGTCTGGCTCTGGTCAAAAGTAGTGCACTAAATATGGAAGAAGGTGCCATTTTGGACGCAAACAGCAAAGTTCACATCATAAAACGCAATGTAGTGAGCATCATGTTACAATGAAGTCCTATGCAGATGAAGAGGTACTTTCACTTACCATCCTCCATTGCAGACTTGGACAGATCAGTCAGGCTGTCCATCACCATGTCTGTCATCAACTTGATGACCTGATCCAAAACCCTGTCAGCGGTGGGTGGCATAGGCCTAACCAAACACTGCCCCAGGAGTCTGCTAACAGAAGTCTGGGCAAAGCTGTAAACGAGCTCTGACGCATCGTCCTTTGACAGCTTCCTCAGTGCTGGCTTTGGCAGCGCTGGTTGAGAGAGGCTTCTGTGGCCAGTCGTGGATTGAAGCTGGCGGCTTATGGTTATCTCCTGAATGAGACCATGGACCTTTGCGATCAGGTTGCCAGACGCATCTTGAAGGGCTTCAATTGACAGGAGTCTATCCAGATTTTCTTCTGCTGAAGTCATCTCTGGGTCGTCTGTCTTCAATGTGTCCATTATAGTTTTCACTATGAGACTGGTGTCAGATATGTTTATTTCTTGTTGATTCACAAGCGCTGACTGTGAACCTGTCTTGTCCATTGCGTTAGAGGTATGGCATTCTGTCCTTGTGATCTCATTGGCAGCACTCATGTCAGGCAACAGGTCAAGGCTCTCCAGTAGAGAGTCTAACATGTTAGTGGTTATCAGACGCTCCTCCCTTGCATTCTGCCCAACAGATGAACTCTCAGAGTTGGCCAATCTGCACTTGATCACATTTAGGATCAAGCTGAGCGTCTCCTTTGCAGTTTTGCTAAAGCCTTCTTGGCTGACTGCCACTGTTCCGTCTTGTAGAGCCACAAGAGGTTCACAACTTGCACTCAATCCACTACCATGGAGAGGAGAGGTTCTCTTCAAACTGGTGTCGCTCACAACTGACATACTCCTGGTAGGCAGAGTGACATCCTCACTGCATGTGTCAATTACATGGTGGTCTGTGGAGGAGCCACTCGAAGACACAAGGGCTTTAGACCTTTTAGTCAAACTGACTTTTGAAAATGGCTTCTCACTTCTCACAGACGGAGGGCGGCTCCTGTCCTTAACAAGAGCAGTGTCAGGAGACTTTGAGCATCTGAGTGTCTCCACAGGGGTGGAGTCCAGCACATCTTTGGCTGTGGTGACTGACACGGGTGGAAAAGACAAAAAGACGTTCAGTCTATCCTTTACTCTGTGGTACATGGTTTGAGCAGCATCCAATAAGGTGTCAAAGACAACTCTGGGATTGAGCTGGGACTGCAGCTTTTTCTCTCCTAGTGGGAAGGAGTCTGCGTCCTCCACTGTGTACTGGGATAGACTTTCAAGGTCTTGCATGATCATATTCACTATATCTTCAGTTGTAGAAACCACATGGTGTGAGAAGGTGCTGCTAGTCATGCTCTGTGGCAAAGAACAGTTGGCTTCGCTAGCAGCTCTGAGAATGGCCTCACGCACAATCAGTTTGGCCGTAGCTTGGAACTCAGCACTGTGAAAGCTCTGGATGGAAATGTTAGAGGATCTGCTGGCTGCACTACGAGATCGCGTGAGCCTGGCAATCTTGGCTGACGTCACGTCACTCGAAATGGTGAGGCTCTCCAATTTCGAAATTATAGAGTCCAACTTCTGGTTGAAGTCGAAGGATGCATTTGACATGCTCTCGCATTTGACTTCCTTTGAAGTCTCCACCCTCAGCACCGAGATCACCTGTTTGATGACCCCTTTAGTGCAGGTGTCGAGGGTGAGCTGGTGGGCTGAGGACATTGAAGAGGTATTACTGTCTGTCTTCTGTACAGGAGATACGTCCACAGTGGTCTCAGTTACAAGTAGTCCAGTGTCATAGAACTCAATTTGCACAGGAGTATTTTTTCCCTCAGTGAGAAGGTGAGAGGTGAAAAGCTTCCTCAGTTTGTCCAGGGTTTTGGTATAAATCTTCTGGGAACCTGAACTCACTTCCATCCAGAACATTTTGCGACCTGATTTCGTACGCATGGAGGTCTTATTGACCTCAGATACCTCATGCAGGTCGGAAATAATTCCACCAAATAGATCAGAGGATGCATCCTCAATATTCTCAGCGGAAACGCAGACAGACAGAACTTCCGACAGTTTCCCACAAGTGTCGGTTTTATCCAGCACGCTAGTATATGTCACAGCTGCATCCTGAATGACCTGAGTGATGCATTGCTCAGCTTTGACGATATACCCCTCCACTGGTTGACCATGGAGGATGTCAACTTTATCAACAGGGAGCACATTCTGAATACTCACATTCTCCTCTGATGGGGGTGGGCTGTTGAAGATAATGCTCTCAGTGACCATGTTAGAGGAGGCGAGAGATGAGTCGAGAAGCAGAGACCTGTATATTGTCGAGGTGGAGATCTCTGGGTGCTTAATCATAGCAGCCTCCTCCAAAATGGCCGACGGGCCCTGGAGGATGTCAGAAATATCCATGTCCTCAATGCTCTCTACCAGAGACGATAGTAGGTCTCTGGCTGACAGGTCGGTTGGTCTCTGGTTCTCGAGCTCCATTTTGATTGCTTGACAGACCGTTGCTGCAGCAACAGCAGAGCTACAACACAACTGCTTCAAGGTGGAGTCAGAAATAGATGACAGATCTGTCATGGACATGGTGGAGAGTTGACTCTCAGAGACAAAGGGTCTGAGTTTGACAGACACCTGTCTGACCAAGTCCCCAGCAAGAGCTCTCATATCTATTGCTCCACTAGCTGAGTTGTAGGAGCAGGCACTCTGTGGCCTTGACGAGCTCCTGCTATCCAAAAATCCTGTTATCCCAAAAACCTCAAGTACAAGATCCACAACATCGGATGACACTTCTGACATTCTGTTGTGGGACAGAAATTGACTTGGATGAACGGTGCCTGCATTCAGAGTCCAGTCGCAAACAGAGTTGTCGGACTGACTCTGGATTACTGGAACTAGACAGGTTTCACTTGGACCTTGGCCAAAGAGTTCTGCCATTTTGAGCAGAACTGATCTTAAGACCTTTGACTTGGAAATGTTCAGCAGTGGGTTGTTGTTGGACAGTCTGGTGGACGGTCTGCTAGCCGATCTCTGAACAACTAGGCTTTGTATTTCTGCCGAAATGGCAGTGAGAAAATAGGTCAAGGGGCTGGTCGCTCGTCCCTTGTTTCCTCCGTTGGCTTTAGCCTTAAAGATGCTATCTATGATGATGACTATAACCTGTCCAGCCAGAGGACCCAATATGGCCTCAAGCTCCCTCTCTAACTCAAGGGGAGACTTGTAGCCGTGAGCAATATGCTCTATGGCATGGGAATACATCTTAGCAGACACCATGCTTAGCATTTCTTGGGCAAACTGCTGACTTGCTGAGATACTACCAGACAGCGGACCTAGAGTTCCCTGACTGAAACTTCGCATTAGCTCAGCCAATCTGGAGTTGAGAAGGTTCATTACCAACTCTACAATACCCATCATAAACCTGGTGTCCGTTGGTATTTTGACAGGTCTGTATTTCTCCCGTCTACTCCAACTGGACGACAGTACGATGTCACTCTGCGACTGGCCTCTCTGGACCATGTTGAAGACAGAATCCTCAGAGATTCCAAACACAGAACTCAGTGGTGCCGAGTGGGGTCTGTGTCTCATCTCTCTATCACCACCCTCAGGTGAGGAGACATATCGCTCTTCGTCATCACTCAGCAAAGAGGTCATGGACCTGCAGAATGCACAACAGAAATGAATAGTACATGATAACAAAATACAACATATGATCCAAGAATTTGGAAGTACCTAAGTAGTATTTCTCTCTAGGCGGATCTGGAATGGATATTTGTACTTATAACAAGGGACATGGGAATAATGTTTTTAGAAAGACCTACAAGAAGAGGAGGGGAAAGGGGTAAGTACCTATGAGAGGAGGGGATAGGGGTGAGTACCTGTGAGAGGAGGGGATAGGGGTGAGTACCTGTGAGAGGAGGGGATAGGGGTAGGTACCTATGAGAGGAGGGGATAGGGATAAGTACCTGTGAGAGGAGGGGATAGGGGTAAGTACCTGTGAGAGGAGGGGATAGGGGTAAGTACCTGTGAGAGGAGGGGATAGGGGTAAGTACCTGTGAGAGGAGGGGATAGGGGTAAGTACCTGTGAGAGGAAGGGATAGGGGTAAGTACCTATGAGAGGAGGGGATAGGGGTAGGTACCTGTGAGAGGAGGGGATAGGGGTAGGTACCTGTGAGAGGAGGGGATAGGGGTAGGTACCTGTGAGAGGAGGGGAAAGGCGTGGGAGTTTGTGTGCTGCAAGTAGTTCTTGAACTGATGCGTCTACTGGGTCCACCACGAAAGCTGAATCTGACGCTGCGGCCAAGAGAGGTCACTTCTCTAGCCTCATTACTTCCTGATCCAGAAGAGCTTGACGAATCAGAGAGCCTGATCTGCATGGTGAGGTCAAGGGCGGGAACGACCACAGTGGATGTAGACTCCATCACCCAATTTGTAATATCCATGCACCTAGCACTAAACTCATCTCTGCTCATCTGAAATGTTAAAAGACCATACAGAGTTAGTTTGTTAATGGAGCTGCACTACAGCACCATGTGTTTATTCAAGCTAGTCAATTAAAGCAGTGGTTCAGGATGTTCCACAATGCTGGAAAGGGGGGGCCTGAGTGAAAAAGTTTGGGAACCTCTGAATTAAAGGTCCTGCACGATTTCCACCAATAGGAGTTTGGAATGTTTGGTCCATCTTACCAACATGAACTACTTTAGAAGTGACTATAACTCACCCCGGCATGCATATTCTCACTCAGCAGATTCCAATGGCTGAAAAGTAAATAAAAAAAAGGTACACAAATAAACTACATGACATTACCTCTATTCTCTTAGATTACGGTATGGATGGACCTCTACGGAACTAGGCCACATCCAAACATCCCTGATTGGTCAGTTGAGTCCCTTGTATTTGCCCGAGACACCTCACCTCCTTCTCAAAACCCATAGGACGAGATGGTCAAAAGGGAGGGCTTTCTCATCCAATGGGTTTTGAGAAGGAGGCGAGAAGAGAGGACTCGAGGAGAATGCAATTGAGATTGTCCCTATGGGTACGTCCCAAATGGCCCCTATTCCTTAAATACGGAACTATTGTTGACCAAGGCTCTAATAGGGAACATATCTAGGGGATGCACAGGGAACCAAAGAGCAACTAACCCATCCTTCATGTCCTGCACAAAGGTGTGTAGGTCTGGGTAGCTTCTCTTTCCCCTGCTGAGGGTGAGGCTGGTCTGGGAGGCTGCAGCCTTGCGGGTCATGGTAGTGAAGGTCACCACTTTAGCCTGATGGGGACGACAGAAAGCAGACTTAGGCTGGAATTCAATCAAATTCGCCATGCAGTGTTAACGTAATGTCTGTTTACGAACTACTGTCTGCGTGCACAAACAGACATGTACACACACACACACTGTTATCTGGAAGCATTTACCTTTGCCACTCGTTCAGTCTCCTGGCATTGAGATGGCCCGGCTGTTTCTACATCATCACTCTCCTGCATCACACTCTCTCCTTCGACCTCCAGTGTCAGAGTTGATGTGGATGTCTTCAGATCAACCTGATTCAACTCACTCTCTCCTTTGGCCTCCTAGATTAGAAGACCTTTACTAGCTCAAGCTTGGACAATTCATTTGTCATTTTAATCTTCAATGCGTCATTAAAACACAAAAAAAACATCATACCTCCTGTGACTGAGATGGGGTGGCAACAGCATCGTCCAACTCACGCTCTCCTTCAACCTCCTGTGACTGAGATGGGATGACAATGGCCTCGTCCAACTCACTCTCTCCTTCAACCTCCTGTGACTGAGATGTGCCATCTGTCTTCAGATCAGCTTCCTGCATCTCAATCTCTCCTTCAGCCTCTAGTGACAGAGTTGGGATATCTGTCTCTAGAACAGCCTCTTCCAACTTGGTCTGTCTCTCAACCTCTCTGTGATCTTTATCAGATCTAGATACAGAAAAAGGAATCTCTCTAAGGTCACTATAAAATCCCCAGAACATCATGTCAGGTGTACAGTTCAGTTTACCAGTCAAATTGCCGTGATCAGAGGCTCTATCCTTTCTAGTGATTCTATTTCTATGGTCACATCATAATGCATCATATCTATGCTTGTGTCCGAAATAGCACCCTATTTCCAATATAATGCACTTCTTTTGGCCGGAGCCCTATAGAGTGCCACAGGAATGAGTCATAATCCCCATAAAACATAGTAGTCAAACAGGGAAATGGTTCCAATCGTTTTTACACCATACACTTTTCCCATAGTGGATTTTAGAAACACTTAAAATAAGGGCTGTGTTTCAGGTAGGCTTACCCTGGTGTGACATTTTGATAACTGTAAATCTCTCTAGGACAAGGTGACTTTTATCAATATATTTGCCTGTATTTACCCCCCAAAAATGAAATGCTAATTATCTGCTAATGTGGCTATCATAAAGAACTACAAATGCCACGATGATCATGCTGATCGAGGCAAAAGTAAGAATCTCTTGATTAACTATCTAATGTTAGCTAAATGTAGTAATTAATAAATTGGCTACATTTCTTTAAATGGCCAATTCTGTGAACTGTTTAGTGAAAGTTTTAAATTGACACAAAACCTGTTAGCAAAGGTGTCAGCTAGAAATGACGTTTAGGAGCTTGCAGGGATTTGTAGTTTTGCATGTCTACTTTGATGCTAATTACTATTTTCGAATCTGAGAGTAAATAGAGCCAAATGTATTGCTAAAAGTCACCTTGTCCGTGACAGATTTACATGGTTCTAAAAATGGCACACCAGGGTAAGCCTACATGAAACACAGCCCTTATTTTATGTGTTTCTGAAATCGCCTATGGGAAAAATGAATGGTGGAAAAACGATTGGAACCATTTCCCTCCCTGTTTGACCGCAAGGTTTTATGGGTATTACGACACCTAAAAAGACGGGTTGGTTGTTTAGCAACAAAACTGGCATGTAACTGGGTAAAATAGACAAAGTAAATAGACAGGGTTCGCTTAGAACGTTGACAACATGTAAACTATATTTAGTCTCTAAATGTTACCGGCAAACAAATACATTTGCATAATGAGCACTTGCTAGCTGAGGTTTAGAGTCATAACAAGATACACGCATTCCGGCCATTGATGAGCGAGCACATGTTTTTCATGACCAGCCAACCAGTGTATGGATCTTAGTTAAAAGTAGTGCACTAGCCTACATAGGGAATAGGGTGCCATTTAGGACGTAAATGTGAAGGTGGTGTCATAGCCTTTGACCCTAGACCCCCCAACAGATTCTACTGTACCTTTAGCCAACTCTCATGACTCCCCGGCCATAGAATTTGTAGTTTGATATTACAGAATGAATAGCACATAATTTCATTTATTTAACAATATTTAATCCACAGTAATTAATATAAATGGGTATTTCAAAATAATTATAAACTGGGTGGATTGAGACCTGAATGCTGATTGGCTGAAAGCCGTGGTATATCAGACTGTATACCATGGGTATGACAAAACATTTATTTTTTACTGCTCTAATTATGTTGGTAACCAGATTATAATAGCAATAAGGCACCTCGGGGATTCGTGATATATGGCCAATATACGTCGCCAGACCCACTGACTCCAGGTCATCTACAAGTCCATGCTAGGTAAAGCTCCGCCTTATCTCAGTTCACTGGTCACGATGGCAACACCCACCCGTAGCACGCGCTCCAGCAGGTGTATCTCACTGATCATCCCTAAAGCCAACACCTCATTTTGCCGCCTTTCGTTCCAGTTCTCTGCTGCCTGTGACTGGAACGAATTGCAAACATCGCTGAAGTTGGAGACTTTTATCTCCCTCACCAACTTCAAACATCTGCTATCTGAGCAGCTAACCCATCGCTGCAGCTGTACATAGTCTATCGGTAAATAGCCCACCCAATTTTACCTACCTCATCCCCATACTGTTTATATTTATTTACTTTTCTGCTCTTTTGCACACCAATATCTCTAGAGACCTGTACATGACCATCTGATCATTTATTTATCACTTCAGTGTTAATCTGCAAAATTGTAATTATTCGCCTACCTCCTCATGCCTTTTGCACACAATGTATATAGACTTTTTTTCCTACTGTGTTATTGACTTGTTAATTGTTTACTCCATGTGTAACTCTGTGTTGTCTGTTCACACTGCTATGCTTTATCTTGGCCAGGTCGCAGTTGCAAATGAGAACTTGTTCTCAACTAGCCTACCTGGTTAAATAAAGGTGAAATAAATAAAATAAATATACCATGGCTAAGGGCTGTGTCCTAGCACTTCGGGTTGTAAGAACAGCCCTTAGCCGTGGTATATTGACCATATACCACAACCGCTTGGGCCTTATTGCTTAAATAACATGCCTACCTTGAACTCTTTCTTCTCCACGTCCTTGCAAAATCAGCACATTTCCTTGCCAAAATGAACGCTCCTCCAGGACTAGCGAGAATCAGACTGAACTGCCCCCGGCGGTTTCTCATCAGTTTCAACGTTTATCAGTGATGACGTAACAATGCTGTGCAGATTTGACGCACTTCCAATCTCGTGCTGATGCAACGCCCTGAGCGGTTGAAAGCTCACGCATGAAAATCCTGCGAGTTGTACACAAATGTAGTCTACTATTGCCCTTAAAAATTTAATGTTGTGGACGCAATGCAAAATAAAATAAAATACATAACCCACACCGATAACCCAGAGTTCATCATTGTACCTGGCTCTGGATAGAAGTCTCCCCTGTGCACTGATCTAGGATCAGCTTACCTTCCCTAGATCCTCAATCATTAGTGGAGAACATGACAAAAAATGACCTTAGATCAGTGTCTCGTGGGCATTTTCACACGATACCATGTAACATCCCTAGAGTGGACATTGTCGTCCTAGCAACATGACCAAACAAATGGCCATCTTGGTCAGGAAAACGTTTTAATTACAGAAGCTCTATGCTCTATGTTTATTTTATTTTTATTTATTTATTTTTCTTCTTGGGCCTCTATAACTATATCTATTGTTTTTATTTTTGTTGTTGTTGTGTGATTTGGATTAATCCCCTCTACCACAAGGAAAACCCACTAATCTACTGACGGAACGCAAGAGTTGGCTAATAACAGACCTCCATCCTATGCTAGCTTGCTACCGATTTAGCTGTCTAAATCGCCGTGACCCCCAACCAACCTCTCCACTCACTGTACCCTTTTGATCACTCGACTGAGCATGCCTCTCCTTAATGTCAATATGCCTTGTCCATTGCTGTTCTGGTTAGTGTTTATTGGCTTATTTCACTGTAGAGCCTCTAGTCCTGCTCATTATACCTTATCCAACCTATTAGTTCCACCACCCACACATGCAATGACATCTCCTGGTTTCAATGATGTTTCTAGAGACAATATCTCTCTCTTCATCACTCAATACCTAGGTTTACCTCCACTGTATTCACATCCTACCTTACCTTTGTCTGTACATTATACCTTGATGCTATTTTATCGCCCCCAGGAACCTCCTTTTACTCTCTGTTCCAGATATTCTAAACGACCAATTCTTATTGCTTTTAGCCGCACCCTTATTCTACTCCTACTCTGTTCCTCTGGCGATGTAGAGGTGAATCCAGGCCCTGCAGTGCCTAGCTCCACTCCTATCCCCCAGGCGCTCTCTTTTGACGACTTCTGTAACCGTAATAGCCTTGGTTTCATGCATGTTAACATTAAAAGCCTCCTCCCTTAGTTTGTTCTATTCACTGCTTTAGCACACTCTGCCAACCCGGATGTTCTAGCTGTGTCTGAATCCTGGCTTAGGAAGACCACCAAAAATTCAGACATTTTAATTCCAAACTACAACATTTTCAGACAAGATAGAACTGCCAAAGGGGGCGGTGTTGCAATCTACTGCAAAGATAGCCTGCAGAGTTCTGTCCTACTATCCAGGTCTGTACCCAAACAATTTGAACTTCTACTTTTAAAAATCCACCTCTCTAAAAACAAGTCTCTCACCGTTGCCGCCTGCTATAGACCACCCTCTGCCCCCAGCTGTGCTCTGGACACCATATGTGAACTGATTGCCCCCCATCTATCTTCAGAGCTTGTGCTGCTAGGCAACCTAAACTGGAACATGCTTAACACCCCAGCCATCCTACAATCTAAACTTGATGCCCTCAACCTCACACAAATTATCAATGAACCTACCAGGTACCTCCCCAAAGCCTTAAACACGGGCACCCTCATAGATATCATCCTAACCAACTTGCCCTCTAAATACACCTCTGCTGTTTTCAACCAAGATCTCAGCGATCACTGCCTCATTGCCTGCATCCGTAATGGGTCAGCGGTCAAACGACCTCCACTCATCACTGTAAAACGCTCCCTGAAACACTTCAGCGAGCAGGCCTTTCTAATCGACCTGGCCGGGGTATCCTGGAAGGATATTGATCTCATCCCGTCAGTAGAGGATGCCTGGATATTTTTTTTAAATGCCTTCCTAACCATCTTAAATAAACATGCCCCATTCAAGAAATTTAGAACCAGGAACAGATATAGCCCTTGGTTCTCCCCAGACCTGACTGCCCTTAACCAACACAAAAACATCCTATGGCGTTCTGCATTAGCATCGAACAGCCCCTGTGATATGCAGCTGTTCAGGGAAGCTAGAAACCATTATACACAGGCAGTTAGAAAAGCCAAGGCTAGCTTTTTCAAGCAGAAATTTGCTTCCTGCAACACTAACTCAAAAAAGTTCTGGGACACTATAAAGTCCATGGAGAATACACTTCCTCCCAGCTGCCCACTGCACTGAAGATAGGAAACACTGTCACCACTGATAAATCCACCATAATTGAGAATTTCAATAAGCATTTTTCTACGGCTGGCCATGCTTTCCACCTGGCTACTCCTACCCCGGTCAACAGCACTGCACCCCCCACAACAACTCGCCCAAGCCTTCCCCATTTCTCCTTCTCCCAAATATGCTCAGCTGATGTTCTGAATGAGCTGCAAAATCTGGACCCCTACAAATCAGCCAGGCAAGACAATCTGGACCCTTTCTTTCTAAAATTATCTGCCAAAATTGTTGCCACCCCTATTACTAGCCTGTTCAACCTCTCTTTCTGAGATTCCCAAAGATTGGAAAGCAGCTGCGGTCATCCCCCTCTTCAAAGGGAAAAGCTGACCCAAACTGCTACAGACCTATATCTATCCTACCATGCCTTTCTAAGGTCTTCGAAAGCCAAGTCAACAAACAGATTACCGACCATTTCGAATCTCACCATACCTTCTCTGCTATGCAATCTGGTTTCAGAGCTGGTCATGGGTGCACCTCAGCCACGCTCAAGGTCCTAAATGATATCTTAACCGCCATCGATAAGAAACATTACTGTGCAGCCGTATTCATTGATCTGGCCAAGGCTTTCGACTCTGTCAATCACCACATCCTCATCGGCAGACTTGACAGCCTTGGTTTCTCAAATGATTGCCTCGCCTAGTTCACCAACTACTTCTCTGATAGAGTTCAGTGTGTCAAATCGAAGGGTCTGCTGTCCGGACCTCTGGCAGTCACTATGGGGGTGCCACAGGGTCCAATTCTTGCTCCCGCCCAGCATCAACATCGGAGGTTCCTGCCAAGCGTGGGATTGAGAAACAAACACACTACTTCTCTTCTGAGGTTGATTAACTCAAATGGCAAAATAAGGAAATCATCCTCATCATCACTGTGTAGAATATGCATGTATTTTACACTAATCGGGAATAGATCGGAATATGGTGTGTGAGTCTGTCTGGACAGTCAACTTCCTGTGGAAAATCTACACCATGCTTGCATCCCAGATAGCACCCTATTCCCTATGTAGTGAACTACTTTTGATCAGGGCCTATAAGGATCTGGTCAAACGTAGTGTACTAAATAGGGAATAGGGTGCCATTTGTCATATGGAGACCACTACAGGAGCAGGTAGGCTTTACTCACAGCGAGGTGTAGAGGGCTGATGGGAGCTCTGACATCAGAGTCGTTCAGGATGTCTGTCCCTGAGGTTTCAATTAGTTGAGGAAAGACAAGAACGGCCAGTTCAGACTTGGAAAAAGAACATCAAGAGTGACGATGCGTCCACGACAAGCATGCAGCCACACCTTAAAACCTACTGTTGGGTTCTGAGAATATGAAATATACTAATTCATGTCACTGAGGGAGAGAGCTTAATGTATAACGTTTACATTATGTCAGGATATGTTATTGTTAGCCATCAGGCATCCTATGGGTGGGATCCTCTGGGATGAGAAGAGACACTGTCTGGTACCAATCACCATGTCAGCCTTGAGTTGGGGAGGAGTGAGCACTTTGGGGTAGCGGTCAGGTCAGATGAAGTGAGGAAGAACAGATATCACCAAGGTTCTGTCTAGCAACAGAGATGCATTGGCTGTTTAGAGGTGTAGGAGCAGACTCAGCATAGGAGAGAGGATTAAATATCAGTGCTTGTGTGAATATGTTTTTTGTCTAATGCAGCTGTCTTGACCCTCTGGGAAGAATAAACTTGGTTCAAGCATTCATAGTGTCCGTCGAGTTTTTACTCTGAGAATTAGAACCTAACAGTTGGCACTGCGAGCAGGGTTCACCGCGATTTGCAGTCGAACTAGAGATTAAGAAACAGTGAAACAGAAACAAGGTAAGCAAAGTTCCTACACCCGTTATCACTAATTCTGACATCTTGGGGAGATGAGAGTCGTAGGCTGAACCAATTATAGGGTACGAACCTAGAAAGCCTGAGCTTATTCAGTAGTCCCATTGTATTACGACCGGTCGTAGCTTTGTGGTATATGGTAAGTCCCGGAAGGTAAACCCAAACCTGTAGAGGGTAACTCCTAGGGGGTAAATCCCGAGTAGGTTGGTTCCTGCTTGTACTATAAGAATAGGGTGAGTCCCGGAAGGTAAGCCCGAGCAGGCAGGTACCTGCAAAGGGTAAGTCCTAGGGGGTAAGACCCGGGTGGGGTTGGTTACCTGCTATACCTGTAACGAGAGGGTGAAAGTCTCAGCCGCAGTGGCCATGCGGCAGTAGAGTGGGTGTGGATGGATAAAGTGACATGCTTGTGTACTAGGATAAAATGTTGCCATTCAGGGTTAGAAGAAAAGCAAAAAGATACTCAAACGCTGTTGGATTTGGGTGTATTAGCAGTAGCAATAAAGACAGGTTGGTTTTATGCCCTGTTGGGGTGGGGAACCATGACAGATTATGTGGAAATAGGAAGACAAGTGTGAATCATTTTGGTAATGTGTGTTATCAACAACAGTGATATTTGAACAGATTGGAGATGACTATCCATAACAATAAAATCCTTCATACCATGCTTGTCCTGCCCCACAGCTGTAGACACAGCCTTCTCCAGGTCCTCAGACACTAGCTGGAGATCCATTACAGGATGTCTGTCACCTCACTGAGCCCCTATTGCAGGTTAGGGGTCACATCCACTTGAATGTCCTTCATATGACGAACCTCCTACAGAGCAAATGAGGAAAACATGATATATTAGGATTTATGTTAGTAGCAATAGAATATGGGAATTTTATCTCAACGCTACCTACAGCTAACATATTTATTTATGTATGTGATCTATGTAAATAAATAAATATATCACAGCTGTAAAACTGTGAAGGACTATAGGTGGAGGCCTACCCATTTCCCAGGAGCATTGTAAAACGTGGATTTGGGTACAGTGTTTATTTCCCCCTAATATCTTTGAAGATTACACCTAAAATAATTAGGCCTACTTCTTTCTAATGCTGATCTGAGACCATTAGGGTTAATCATTACAGATATAAATGCAATATATGGAGTAGAAAAGATTGCCTGCCCACCAACTTGATAAGAATCAACATATGTTCTACATGGTCTATTTCTATCTGAACGTAACAACTCAATCAAGCTTGTTAATTGATCGTTAAGCCATGTTTGTCAGGTAAACGGTCATTAGTGGCCTATATAACCCTCATACAGGCCATGGGAAGACATTACCTGTTGATAACACAGACTATTTTCATCATCATGGGAGGTGTGAGAGAATTGCTGCTCGTTGTGATGACTGTGGGGGTTGTCAAAGGTTGGTTCACTAATGTTTAAGGGATTTGTTTGGTAAATATGCTTAACTTTATAAGTTGGGTATTAATATTTGACTGTCTGTATCTTCCGCGTTGGTCATCTTTTATTCTTCACTGCTATTAATATATGTAGCTATTTTGTGTGAACTCAACTTCTGTCAACACTTTCTCCTCAGTTTCTTGTTACCCTGTTGGAAAGTCCCAGAAGCAAGATCAAGTCTCTCTGCAGAGGAGACTTGGAGGTAAGTGTTTCTTTCCACAACCCTTCTAGCTATGTTCTTTGTCACTGTCTATGGTGCTGCTGTGTTTGACACTCATTCAACAGCATAGAGTAACTCAGTCTAAATAATGTTGTCAAACCTTAACCTACATTTTTCAGAGCTGTCATCAAATGACGTCTCCATTGTGCATGCCCTGGCCTTGCTCCGATCCATAGGGTCTGACGCTAAACAAGCCAGAGAAGGTACGGCCTGAAACATATACTTTGAAAACTGTTGGGTTCATGTTGCTCAAAATTCGATTAGCAATTTGGCCTAGACCGTGTAGAACAGATGTGTTGCTGTAGAATACCCAACTGTTCCTTTTGTTTTTTTCTCAAGAGTATTTAGAGACCAATGAAGTAGAATGCCAAGCTTCTCCAAACCATGGTAGCTCTCCGGCAAATGATGCCATGTCCTCTGAGGAGAAGCTGAGGCGCGCGTCCTCGGACGACGCCACCTCTGAAGCTGCGACCGGCCCGTCTGGCGACGACGCCACCTCTGAAGCTGCGACCGGCCCGTCTGGCGACGACGCCACCTCTGAAGCTGCGACCGGCCCGTCTGGCGACGACGCCACCTCTGAAGCTGCGACCGGCCCGTCTGGCGACGACGCCACCTCTGAAGCTGCGACCGGCCCGTCTGGCGACGACGCCACCTCTGACGCTGCGACCGGCCCGTCTGGCGACGACGCCACCTCTGACGCTGCGACCGGCCCGTCTGGCGACGACGCCACCTCTGACGCTGCGACCGGCCCGTCTGGCGACGACGCCACCTCTGACGCTGCGACCGGCCCGTCTGGCGACGACGCCACCTCTGACGCTGCGACCGGCCCGTCTGGCGACGACGCCACCTCTGACGCTGCGACCGGCCCGTCTGGCGACGACGCCACCTCTGACGCTGCGACCGGCCCGTCTGGCGACGACGCCACCTCTGACGCTGCGACCGGCCCGTCTGGCGACGACGCCACCTCTGACGCTGCGACCGGCCCGTCTGGCGACGACGCCACCTCTGACGCTGCGACCGGCCCGTCTGGCGACGACGCCACCTCTGACGCTGCGACCGGCCCGTCTGGCGACGACGCCACCTCTGACGCTGCGACCGGCCCGTCTGGCGACGACGCCACCTCTGACGCTGCGACCGGCCCGTCTGGCGACGACGCCACCTCTGACGCTGCGACCGGCCCGTCTGGCGACGACGCCACCTCTGACGCTGCGACCGGCCCGTCTGGCGACGACGCCACCTCTGACGCTGCGACCGGCCCGTCTGGCGACGACGCCACCTCTGACGCTGCGACCGGCCCGTCTGGCGACGACGCCACCTCTGACGCTGCGACCGGCCCGTCTGGCGACGACGCCACCTCTGACGCTGCGACCGGCCCGTCTGGCGACGACGCCACCTCTGACGCTGCGACCGGCCCGTCTGGCGACGACGCCACCTCTGACGCTGCGACCGGCCCGTCTGGCGACGACGCCACCTCTGACGCTGCGACCGGCCCGTCTGGCGACGACGCCACCTCTGACGCTGCGACCGGCCCGTCTGGCGACGACGCCACCTCTGACGCTGCGACCGGCCCGTCTGGCGACGACGCCACCTCTGACGCTGCGACCGGCCCGTCTGGCGACGACGCCACCTCTGACCTGCGACCGGCCCGTCTGGCGACGACGCCACCTCTGACCGGCCCGTCTGGCGACGACGCCACCTCTGACGCTGCGACCGGCCCGTCTGGCGACGACGCCACCTCTGACGCTGCGACCGGCCCGTCTGGCGACGACGCCACCTCTGACGCTGCGACCGGCCCGTCTGGCGACGACGCCACCTCTGACGCTGCGACCGGCCCGTCTGGCGACGACGCCACCTCTGACGCTGCGACCGGCCCGTCTGGCGACGACGCCACCTCTGACGGCGGCCCGTCCGGCGACGACGCCACCTCTGACGCTGCGACCGGCCCGTCCGGCGACGACGCCACCTCTGACGCTGCGACCGGCCCGTCCGGCGACGACGCCACCTCTGACGCTGCGACCGGCCCGTCCGGCGACGACGCCACCTCTGACGCTGCGACCGGCCCGTCCGGCGACGACGCCACCTCTGACGCTGCGACCGGCCCGTCCGGCGACGACGCCACCTCTGACGCTGCGACCGGCCCGTCCGGCGACGACGCCACCTCTGAAGCTGCGACCGGCCCGTCCGGCGACGACGCCATGGATATCTGACGTGGGACATGCAAGAGTTCATGGGTACTCTAGTCCAGTGTGTAACTGCATTTGCTTGTTTTGGCTCAATTAAACATTAACTGTAATACTTGTGTCCTCTGTATTGTTTTGGTGGTTCCTACTTGGAGGTGAGGTGTATGACCTGACTTGAGTAACTGGGGTGATGGCAACATTTATTTTGCATTATATCCATGCGCCAGCAATATTACTCAGACCCCTGTTTTAAATTACCAATTGACTTAAGCTACATGTGCTCAGTGTTGGTCCATTTATGCTAGTAGCATCACATGATACCTCAACAGCATTTTGACGCCATTTCCGGTCACAACTTGCAGACTTGTTTACGTGTTGCGGTGTTTTGTTGCCTACTTTGCTACATGACAACTTTACGGTTTTTACTTTTTAATTACCGTTTATATTTTTGGTTTTTCCCTCAATTTTTTCACTCGTGTCAGGGTTGCGTCAATTCGAATCTGGTATCAGGATAAATATCACAATGAGGCTTTTTTTTATTAGCTAAGCAATAAGTGGTAAATGCAATTTTCGTATATATGGGCTCTCTGTCCCACCTCGCAGGGCAAAACAGAACTGACTTGTTCCTGACAAAGATATTTAATATACTCTGACAGTTCCTGCTTCCGAGCCGGCCTGTCAGAGTAGACTGGGCGTGGTTTAGACTCACCCAGCCTATCGTTGATTGTTGGCGCAGAGGCTGGTCCCAGCCCCTTAAGCGCTTCAGCGGTCAGTCGTTGTAGCTGTGTAGAATATGCAGGCACCTGGCTCCTGTTATCTAACAAAAGACTGTTCTCGCAACACTACGTTCTGAATGTGCCCCCCCCAACTCATTGCACAGTTCTGTATTTTTCCATCATGAGAAAGGCCCATGGCCCTGAAACTGAACAATGGTTCAAGTCAGCTATGTTGCATAACACACATACATCCACACAAGCCAACAGCAGATAATATTAAATCACATATGGTAACGGGCTATAGTGCATAACACAGAATCCTCATACTCCGGACGCTTTATCTGGACATGGTTCGTCAGGACCTCCAACAGCCGAAGCTAAGTAGTAACATTAACATGATGCCTTCTAATTGCAGTCGCTGTACTCATACAGGAGAACGATCGCCTTACGGTGAGGATAGCTGTGCTACAAGCCCAGCTTCAGACGCAATCGTTAGGCAAGGGTAATTTCAGTGTAGGAAAGGATGAAACAGCGTCTGTGCCACCAGTAAGTACAGATAGTAACGTTAGTATAAATCCCCTCGCACGGTCCCCGCAGCCGGACAACTTTCTCACGGTTTCTGGAGGGAAATGCTGTAGGAATGCTCAACCGGTGTCGCTCATTCAGCCGACAAACTTTCAACCGGTTTTCCCCATTAAGCAGCGAGTTGGAGTCAAAGGCCGAGCCTTCTCTTGTCTCTACTCCTCCCGTTACGGGGTCAGAGACGCCGAAGCTTCCCACCATTAGCTCTGACAAATTGAAAACTCTAGTCATTGGCGACTCCATTACCCGCAGTATTAGACTTAAAACGAATCATCCAGCGATCATACACTGTTTACCAGGGGGCAGGGCAACCGACGTTAAGGCTAATCTGAAGATGGTGCTGGCTAAAGCTAAAACTGGCGAGTATAGAGATATTGTTATCCACGTCGGCACCAACGATGTTAGGATGAAACAGTCAGAGATCACCACCAACATAGCTTCAGCGTGTAAATCAGCTAGAAAGATGTGTCGGCATCGAGTAATTGTCTCTGGCCCCCTCCCAGTTAGGGGGAGTGATGAGCTCTACAGCAGAGTCTCACAACTCAATAGCTGGTTGAAAACTGGTTTCTGCCCCTCCCAAAAGATAGAATTTGTAGATAATTGGCCCTCTTTCTGGGACTCACCCACAAACAGGACCAAGCCTGACCTGCGGAGGAGTGACGGACTCCATCCTAGCTGGAGGGGTGCTCTCATCTTATCTACCAACATAGACAGGGCTCTAACTCCTCTAGCTCCACAATGAAATAGGGTGCAGGCCAGGCAGCAGGCTGTTAGCCAGTCTGACACTAGCACAGTCAGTGTAGTCAGCTCAGCTATCTCCATTGAGACCGTGTCTGTGCCTCGACCTAGGTTGGGCAAAATTAAACATGGCGGTGTTCGCCTTAGCAATCTCACTAAGATAAAGACCTCCTCCATTCCTGTCATTATTGAAAGCGATCATGATACCTCACATCTCAAAATAGGGCTACTTAATGTCAGATCCCTTACTTCAAAGGCAATTATAGTCAATGAACTGATCATAATCTTGATGTGATTGGCCTGACTGAAACATGTCTTTAGCCTGATGAATTTACTGTGTTAAATGAGGCCTCACCTCCTGGCTACACTAGTGACCATATCCCCCGTGCATCCTGCGGAGCTGTTGCTAACATTTACGATAGCAAATGTACATTTACAAAAAAAAAAGACGTTTTCGTCTTTTGAGCTTCTAGTCATGAAATCTATGTAGCCTACTCAATCACTTTTTTTAGCTACTGTTTACAGGCCTCCTGGGCCATATACAGCGTTCCTCATTGAGTTCCCTGAATTCCTATCGGACCATGTAGTCATAGCAGATAATATTCCCACTCCAAAAGGCTTTCGGAGCCATCATCGACTCAGTGGGTTTTGTCCAACATGTCTCTGGACCTACTCACTGTCACAGTCATACTCTGGACCTAGTTTTGTCCCATGGAATAAATGTTGTGGATCTTAATGTTTTCCCTCATAATCCTGGACTATCGGACCACCATTTTATTACGTTTGCAATTGCAACAAATCATCTGCTCAGACCCCAACCAAGGAACATCAAAAGTTGTGCTATAAATTCACAGACAACACAAAGATTCCTTGATGTCCTTCCAGACTCCCTCTGTCTACCCAAGGACGCCAGAGGACAAAAATCTGTTAACCACCTAACTGAGGAACTCAATTTAACCTTGCGCAATACCCTAGATGCAGTTGCACCCCTAAAAACTAAAAACATTTCTCATAAGAAACTAGCTCCCTGGTATACAGAAAATACCCGAGCTCTGAAGCAAGCTTCCAGAAAATTGGAACAGAAATGGCGCCACACCAAACTGGAAGTCTTCCGACTAGCTTGGAAAGACAGTACCGTGCAGTATCGAAGAGCCCTTGCTGCTGCTCGATCATCCTATTTTTCCAACTTAATTGAGGAAAATAAGAACAATCCGAAATTCGTTTTTGATACTGTCGCAAAGCTAACTAAAAAGCAGCATTCCCCAAGAGAGGATGGCTTTCACCTCAGCAGTAATAAATTCATGAACTTCTTTGAGGAAAAGATGATTATTACAAAGTAAATTACGGACTCCTCTTTAAATCTGCGTATTCCTTCAAAGCTCAGTTGTCCTGAGTCTGCACAACTCTGCCAGGACCTAGGATCAAGAGAGACACTCAAGTGTTTTAGTACTATATCCCTTGACACAATGATGAAAATAATCATGGCCTCTAAACCTTCAAGCTCCATACTGGACCCTATTCCAACTAAACTACTGAAAGAGCTGTTTCCTGTGCTTGGCCCTCCTATGTTGAACATAATAAACGGCTCTCTATCCACCGGATGTGTACCAAACTCACTAAAAGTGGCAGTAATAAAGCCTCTCTTGAAAAAGCCAAACCTTGACCCAGAAAATATAAAAAACTATCGGCCTATATCGAATCTTCCATTTCTCTCAAAATGTTTAGAAAAGGCTGTTGCGCAGCCTCTGCCTTCCTCGTCAGAGGAGGAGATAGAAGAAAACCGTTACAGTCTCTGTGAATGGTTTGTCCAACAGTAAATTTCGATGTTCCTCAAGGTTCCGTTTTAGGACCACTATTGATTTTCACTATATATTTTACCTCTTGGGGATGTCATTCGAAAACATAATGTTACCTTTCACTGCTATGCGGATGACACGCAGCTGAACATTTCAATGAAACATGGTGAAGCCCCAAAATTGCCCTCGCTAGAAGCATGTGTTTCAGACATAAGGAAGTGGATGGCTGCAAACGTTCTACTTTTAAACTCGGACAAAACAGAGATGCTTGTTCTAGGTCCCAAGAAACAAAGAGATCTTCTGTTGAATCTGACAATTAATCTTAATGGCTGTACAGTCGTCTCAAATAAAACTGTGAAGGCCCTCGGCGTTACTCTGGACCCTGATCTCTCTTTTGAAGAACATATCAAGACTGTTTCAAGGACAGCTTTTTTCCATCTACGTAACATTGCAAAAATCAAACTTTCTGTCCAAAAATGATGCAGAAAAATGTAGCCATGCTTTTGTCACTTCTAGGTTAGACTACTGCAATGCTCTTACTTTCCGGCTACCCGGATAAAGCACTAAATAAACTTCAGTTAGTGCTAAATACGGCTGCTAGAATCCTGACTAGAACCCAAAAAATATATCATATTACTCCAGTGCTAGCCTCCCTACACTGGCTTCCTGTCAAGGCAAGGGCTGATTTCAAGGTTTTACTGCTAACCTACAAAGCATTACATGGGCTTGCTCGTACCTATCTCTCTGATTTGGTCCTGCCGTACATACCTACACGTACGCTACGGTCACAAGACGCAGGCCTCCTAATTGCTTCTTCCACATCTTTTGGTCCCTGTCTGTTTTGCTCTCAGTGAAGTGCTACTATCCCCTTGGACTACAGGTTATTGCCGTCATAAGGTGTGCGTCTGTCTGTTGGCCGGACACTTTCAACCGTTTAGGACCTTTGTGGGTAAAGGTAAAGATGGGGTATAGCAGCAGAAGTTCCTCTGAAGTCCAGTATCTGCTGGAAGGGAACCTGGTGGTACGAGAGGATGAGTGTGGGCCTGTTGTGCTTCCCCCTATCCCTCCCTCTTCTCTCTCACTGTCTGAGGGACTCTTAAGGTTCCTGTGCGGATGGCTTGGTTCGTGCCCTCCCGAAGCTGGCTGTGGTGATTTAAGCAACGCTGTGTTTATGTGTGTATTTGTTTGTGGCCTCTGGCCCACTTCGCTGTCCCTCTGTCCAGTACGTACCGTTGTAGCAGGCCCAGTGTAGTGGCGTGTAGCCCTGGTTGTCTGTGATGACGGGGAGGGTCCACACTGACTGGGCCCCTTACCTTCCCGAACCAGGAAGCTGGCGCTGTGCTGCACTCCTCGTGACCCGTCACCGCCTAGGAGGAAGGGAAGGGAAAGGAGGGGAGGGGAGGCAATCAATTAAATAATAAGGAATCATAATAGGTATATTTGGGCATAATTTATATTCCATGCTAGATCCCACACCAAAGCCATCCCTAGTAGTTCAATGGCCCCATCCCTAGATCAGAACAAGCCTCCCCCTCTCTTTCTGTGTGTGAGCGCGTACAGCCAACTCTCCTCACAACCCTTCTGTGTAGAGCTGTTCTGTGCCATTTGTCTTTGGCTTCTACGCTGGCTCCCTTGTTGAAACAGTGAGTACACACAGTCTGTGTGTCCGCTCAGCACCGACAGCGTCAGAGGGGTTCTGATACACAAGACAACAGGTCATATTACAAACTGGTAATAACCAGGCTGAGTCCCAAATGGCAACCTATTCCCTATATGGTACACTACTCTTGACCTGAGCCCACAGGACTTTGGTTTAAAGTACTGTACCAAGTAGGGTATAGGTTGCCATTTGGGATGCAGCCCCAGTTTCAAAATCTCTTTATTTCAGGAATTGTATCCAAAACCCAAGTGACTATTCCCGTCTTGAATGTCCACTGCACTCTGGAGGTCAGCATTTCCAATCAGCAAACGCAAACAATCCGAATGACCGTTGGTTGCCAGAGGAAGATAAACAGAGAGGATATAATAATGTGAGATGATTGACCGTTGGTAGCTAGAGTAGGATAAACAGAGAGGATATGAGCAGATTGCTGGACGACTATAACCTTCACATGAACAGACAGATTTCAAGAACAGTGGTGTTGGTAGATGACATCCTCATGATGTTAACACAGCAGATAATAAAGAATTTTGGGGCTGAGGCCATCGAAGCCTGTCACCTGCTAGCTGTGTACCTGGCTCTGGATAGAAGTCTCCCCTGTGCACTGATCTAGGATCAGCTTACCCTCCCTAGATCCTCAATCATTAGTGGAGAACATGACAAAAAATGACCTTAGATCAGTGTCTCGTGGGCATTTTCACACGATACCATGTAACATCCCTAGAGTGGACATTGTCGTCCTAGCAACATGACCAAACAAATGGCCATCTTGGTCAGGAAAACGTTTTAATTACAGAAGCTCTATGTGATATCCTTATGTCTACCTGCAGCGTGGATGGGGGTCCTCTTCAGAGTGAAGTCTTTAACCAGGATGGAGGCTTCCTTGTTGATGAGGACGTCAACACACTCCACATGGCTTTTTAAGGCAGCCAGGTCCAGAGGGGTGCGCCCCTGGCTGTCCCTCACGTCTAGATCCAGCAGAGACTGAACCAGGACCTCCATAGCATGGTGGTGACTGTGGTACGCCTGAATAGATATTCACTCTTAATATAATCAATGTCCTAGAGTAGACCCGTGGTACGCCTGAACAGAAATACAGTGCTAGACCTCTAAAGTAGACCAGAGTCTTTCAATCGGGAGCCCATTTTTGCTCCCGCCCAGCATCAACATCGGAGGTTCCTGCCAAGCGTGGGATTGAGAAACAAACACTCTACTTCTCTTCTGAGGTTGATTAACTAAAATGGCAAAATAAGGAAATCATCCTCATCATCACTGTGTAGAATATGCATGTATTTTACACTAATCAGGAATAGATCGGAATATGGTGTGTGAGTCTGTCTGGACAGTCAACTTCCTGTGGAAAATCTACACCATGCTTGCATCCCAGATAGCACCCTATTCCCTATGTAGTGAACTACTTTTGATCAGGGCCTATAAGGATCTGGTCAAACGTAGTGTACTAAATAGGGAATAGGGTGCCATTTGTCATATGGAGACCACTACAGGAGCAGGTAGGCTTTACTCACAGCGAGGTGTAGAGGGCTGATGGGAGCTCTGACATCAGAGTCGTTCAGGATGTCTGTCCCTGAGGTTTCAATTAGTTGAGGAAAGACAAGAACGGCCAGTTCAGACTTGGAAAAAGAACATCAAGAGTGACGATGCGTCCACGACAAACATGCAGCCACACCTTAAAACCTACTGTTGGGTTCTGAGAATATGAAATATACTAATTCATGTCACTGAGGGAGAGAGCTTAATGTATAACGTTTACATTATGTCAGGATATGTTATTGTTAGCCATCAGGCATCCTATGGGTGGGATCCTCTGGGATGAGAAGAGACACAGTCTGGTACCAATCACCATGTCAGCCTTGAGTTGGGGAGGAGTGAGCACTTTGGGGTAGCGGTCAGGTCAGATGAAGTGAGGAAGAACAGATATCACCAAGGTTCTGTCTAGCAACAGAGATGCATTGGCTGTTTAGAGGTGTAGGAGCAGACTCAGCATAGGAGAGAGGATTAAATATCAGTGCTTGTGTGAATATGTTTTTTGTCTAATGCAGCTGTCTTGACCCTCTGGGAAGAATAAACTTGGTTCAAGCATTCATAGTGTCCGTCGAGTTTTTACTCTGAGAATTAGAACCTAACAGTTGGCACTGCGAGCAGGGTTCACCGCGATTTGCGGTCGAACTAGAGATTAAGAAACAGTGAAACAGAAACAAGGTAAGCAAAGTTCCTACACCCGTTATCACTAATTCTGACATCTTGGGGAGATGAGAGTCGTAGGCTGAACCAATTATAGGGTACGAACCTAGAAAGCCTGAGCTTATTCAGTAGTCCCATTGTATTACGACCGGTCGTAGCTTTGTGGTATATGGTAAGTCCCGGAAGGTAAACCCAAACCTGTAGAGGGTAACTCCTAGGGGGTAAATCCCGAGTAGGTTGGTTCCTGCTTGTACTATAAGAATAGGGTGAGTCCCGGAAGGTAAGCCCAAGCAGGCAGGTACCTGCAAAGGGTAAGTCCTAGGGGGTAAGACCCGGGTGGGGTTGGTTACCTGCTATACCTGTAACGAGAGGGTGAAAGTCGGCAGTAGAGTGGGTGTGGATGGATAAAGTGACATGCTTGTGTACTAGGATAAAATGTTGCCATTCAGGGTTAGAAGAAAAGCAAAAAGATACTCAAACGCTGTTGGATTTGGGTGTATTAGCAGTAGCAATAAAGAGAGGTTGGTTTTATGCCCTGTTGGGGTGGGGAACCATGACAGATTATGTGGAAATAGGAAGACAAGTGTGAATCATTTTGGTAATGTGTGTTATCAACAACAGTGATATTTGAACAGATTGGAGATGACTATCCATAACAATAAAATCCTTCATACCATGCTTGTCCTGCCCCACAGCTGTAGACACAGCCTTCTCCAGGTCCTCAGACACTAGCTGGAGATCCATTACAGGATGTCTGTCACCTCACTGAGCCCCTATTGCAGGTTAGGGGTCACATCCACTTGAATGTCCTTCATATGACAAACCTCCTACAGAGCAAATGAGGAAAACATGATATATTAGGATTTATGTTAGTAGCAATAGAATATGGGAATTTTATCTCAACGCTACCTACAGCTAACATATTTATTTATGTATTTGATCTATGTAAATAAATAAATATATCACAGCTGTAAAACTGTGAAGGACTATAGGTGGAGGCCTACCCATTTCCCAGGAGCATTGTTTTTTTATTTCCCCCTAATATCTTTGAAGATTACACCTAAAATAATTAGGAATACTTCTTTCTACTGCTGATCTGAGACCATTAGGGTTAATCATTACAGATATAAATGCAATATATGGAGTAGAAAAGATTGCCTGCCCACCAACTTGATAAGAATCAACATATGTTCTACATGGTCTATTTCTATCTGAACGTAACAACTCAATCAAGCTTGTTTATTGATCGTTAAGCCATGTTTGTCAGGTAAACGGTCATTAGTGGCCTATATAACCCTCATACAGGCCATGGGAAGACATTACCTGTTGATAACACAGACTATTTTCATCATCATGGGAGGTGTGAGAGAATTGCTGCTCGTTGTGATGACTGTGGGGGTTGTCAAAGGTTGGTTCACTAATGTTTAAGGGATTTGTTTGGTAAATATGCTTAACTTTATAAGTTGGGTATTAATATTTGACTGTCTGTATCTTCCGCGTTGGTCATCTTTTATTCTTCACTGCTATTAATATATGTAGCTATTTTGTGTGAACTCAACTTCTGTCAACACTTTCTCCTCAGTTTCTTGTTACCCTGTTGGAAAGTCCCAGAAGCAAGATCAAGTCTCTCTGCAGAGGAGACTTGGAGGTAAGTGTTTCTTTCCAAACCCTTCTAGCTATGTTCTTTGTCACTGTCTATGGTGCTGCTGTGTTTGACACTCATTCAACAGCATAGAGTAACTCAGTCTAAATAATGTTGTCAAACCTTAACCTACATTTTTCAGAGCTGTCATCAAATGACGTCTCCATTGTGCATGCCCTGGCCTTGCTCCGATCCATAGGGTCTGACGCTAAACAAGCCAGAGAAGGTACGGCCTGAAACATATACTTTGAAAACTGTTGGGTTCATGTTGCTCAAAATTCGATTAGCAATTTGGCCTAGACCGTGTAGAACAGATGTGTTGCTGTAGAATACCCAACTGTTCCTTTTGTTTTTTCTCAAGAGTATTTAGAGACCAATGAAGTAGAATCCCAAGCTTCTCCAAACCATGGTAGCTCTCCGGCAAATGATGCCCTGTCCTCTGAGGAGAAGCTGAGGCGCGTGTCCTCGGACGACGCCACCTCTGAAGCTGCGACCGGCCCGTCTGGCGACGACGCCACCTCTGAAGCTGCGACCGGCCCGTCTGGCGACGACGCCACCTCTGAAGCTGCGACCGGCCCGTCTGGCGACGACGCCACCTCTGAAGCTGCGACCGGCCCGTCTGGCGACGACGCCACCTCTGAAGCTGCGACCGGCCCGTCTGGCGACGACGCCACCTCTGAAGCTGCGACCGGCCCGTCTGGCGACGACGCCACCTCTGAAGCTGCGACCGGCCCGTCTGGCGACGACGCCACCTCTGAAGCTGCGACCGGCCCGTCTGGCGACGACGCCACCTCTGAAGCTGCGACCGGCCCGTCTGGCGACGACGCCACCTCTGAAGCTGCGACCGGCCCGTCTGGCGACGACGCCACCTCTGAAGCTGCGACCGGCCCGTCTGGCGACGACGCCACCTCTGAAGCTGCGACCGGCCCGTCTGGCGACGACGCCACCTCTGAAGCTGCGACCGGCCCGTCTGGCGACGACGCCACCTCTGAAGCTGCGACCGGCCGACGACGCCACCTCTGAAGCTGCGACCGGCCCGTCTGGCGACGACGCCACCTCTGGACTGCGACCGGCCCGTCTGGCGACGACGCCACCTCTGAAGCTGCGACCGGCCCGTCTGGCGACGACGCCACCTCTGGCTGCGACCGGCCCGTCTGGCGACGACGCCACCTCTGAAGCTGCGACCGGCCCGTCTGGCGACGACGCCACCTCTGAAGCTGCGACCGGCCCGTCTGGCGACGACGCCACCTCTGAAGCTGCGACCGGCCCGTCTGGCGACGACGCCACCTCTGAACGCTGCGCGACCGGCCCGTCTGGCGACGACGCCACCTCTGAAGCTGCGACCGGCCCGTCTGGCGACGACGCCACCTCTGAAGCTGCGACCGGCCCGTCTGGCGACGACGCCACCTCTGGAGCTGCGACCGGCCCGCCCGACGCCACCTCTGAAGCTGCGACCGGCCCGTCTGGCGACGACGCCACCTCTGAAGCTGCGACCGGCCCGTCTGGCGACGACGCCACCTCTGGAGCTGCGACCGGCCCGTCTGGCGACGACGCCACCTCTGGAGCTGCGACCGGCCCGTCTGGCGACGACGCCACCTCTGGAGCTGCGACGCCACCTCTGCGCGACCGGCCCGTCTGGCGACGACGCCACCTCTGGAGCTGCGACCGGCCCGTCTGGCGACGACGCCACCTCTGGAGCTGCGACCGGCCCGTCCGGCGACGACGCCACCTCTGGAGCTGCGACCGGCCCGTCCGGCGACGACGCCACCTCTGAAGCTGCGACCGGCCCGTCCGGCGACGACGCCATGGACATCTGACGTGGGACATGCAAGAGTTCATGGGTACTCTAGTCCAGTGTGTAACTGCATTTGCTTGTTTTGGCTCAATTAAACATTAACTGTAATACTTGTGTCCTCTGTATTGTTTTGGTGGTTCCTACTTGGAGGTGAGGTGTATGACCTGACTTGAGTAACTGGGGTGATGGCAACATTTATTTTGCATTATATCCATGCGCCAGCAATATTACTCAGACCCCTGTTTTAAATTACCAATTGACTTAAGCTACATGTGCTCAGTGTTGGTCCATTTATGCTAGTAGCATCACATGATACCTCAACAGCATTTTGACGCCATTTCCGGTCACAACTTGCAGACTTGTTTACGTGTTGCGGTGTTTTGTTGCCTACTTTGCTACATGACAACTTTACGGTTTTTACTTTTTAATTACCGTTTATATTTTTGCTTTTTCCCTCAATTTTTTCACTTGTGTCAGGGTTGCGTCAATTCGAATCTGGTATCAGGATAAATATGACAATGAGGCTTTTTATTAGCTAAGCAATAAGTGGTAAATGCAATTTTAGTATATATGGGCTCTCTGTCCCACCTCGCAGGGCAAAACAGAACTGACTTGTTAATGACAAAGATATTTAATATACTCTGACAGTTCCTGCTTCCGAGCCGGCCTGTCAGAGTAGACTGGGCGTGGTTTAGACTCACCCAGCCTATCATTGATTGATGGCGCAGATTCTGGTCCCAGCCCCTTAAGCGCTTCAGCGGTCAGTCGTTGTAGCTGTGTAGAATATGCAGGCACCTGGCTCCTGTTATCTAACAAAAGACTGTTTGTTCTCGCAACACTACGTTCTGAATGTGCCCCCCCCAACTCATTGCACAGTTCTGTATTTTTCCATCATGAGAAAGGCCCATGGCCCTGAAACTGTTAACAATGGTTCAAGTCAGCTATGTTGCATAACACATACATCCACACAAGCCAACAGCAGATAATATTAAATCACATATGGTAACGGGCTATAGTGCATAACACAGAATCCTCATACTCCGGACGCTTTATCTGGACATGGTTCGTCAGGACCTCCAACAGCCGACGCTAAGTAGTAACATTAACATGATGCCTTCTAATTGCAGTCGCTGTACTCATACAGGAGAACGATCGCCTTACGGTGAGGATAGCTGTGCTACAAGTCCAGCTTCAGACGCAATCGTTAGGCAAGGGTAATTTCAGTGTAGGAAAGGATGAAACAGCGTCTGTGCCACCAGTAAGTACAGATAGTAACGTTAGTATAAATCCCCTCGCACGGTCCCCGCAGCCGGACAACTTTCTCACGGTTTCTGGAGGGAAATGCTGTAGGAATGCTCAACCGGTGTCGCTCATTCAGCCGACAAACTTTCAACCGGTTTTCCCCATTAAGCAGCGAGTCGGAGTCAAAGGCCGAGCCTTCTCTTGTCTCTACTCCTCCCGTTACGGGGTCAGAGACGCCGAAGCTTCCCACCATTAGCTCTGACAAATTGAAAACTCTAGTCATTGGCGACTCCATTACCCGCAGTATTAGACTTAAAACGAATCATCCAGCGATCATACACTGTTTACCAGGGGGCAGGGCAACCGACGTTAAGGCTAATCTGAAGATGGTGCTGGCTAAAGCTAAAACTGGCGAGTATAGAGATATTGTTATCCACGTCGGCACCAACGATGTTAGGATGAAACAGTCAGAGATCACCACCAACATAGCTTCAGCGTGTAAATCAGCTAGAAAGATGTGTCGGCATCGAGTAATTGTCTCTGGCTGCCCCTCCCAAAAGATAGAATTTGTAGATAATTGGCCCTCTTTCTGGGACTCACCCACAAACAGGACCAAGCCTGACCTGCGGAGGAGTGACGGACTCCATCCTAGCTGGAGGGGTGCTCTCATCTTATCTACCAACATAGACAGGGCTCTAACTCCTCTAGCTCCACAATGAAATAGGGTGCAGGCCAGGCAGCAGGCTGTTAGCCAGTCTGCCACTAGCACAGTCAGTGTAGTCAGCTCAGCTATCTCCATTGAGACCGTGTCTGTGCCTCGACCTAGGTTGGGCAAAATTAAACATGGCGGTGTTCGCCTTAGCAATCTCACTAAGATAAAGACCTCCTCCATTCCTGTCATTATTGAAAGAGATCATGATACCTCACATCTCAAAATAGGGCTACTTAATGTCAGATCCCTTACTTCAAAGGCAATTATAGTCAATGAACTGATCATAATCTTGATGTGATTGGCCTGACTGAAACATGGCTTTAGCCTGATGAATTTACTGTGTTAAATGAGGCCTCACCTCCTGGCTACACTAGTGACCATATCCCCCGTGCATCCTGCGGAGGTGTTGCTAACATTTACCATAGCAAATGTACATTTACAACAAAAAAAAGACGTTTTCGTCTTTTGAGCTTCTAGTCATGAAATCTATGTAGCCTACTCAATCACTAAGTAATTAAGTAATTATGAGTGTATGACTTGAGTGTATGCATTATATATATGGGCTTCATAGAAAGTGTAACAACTGTTCTCTGTTCATCTTGTTTTAAAATTGTTAAAATAAAATGTACATTTAAAACAAGAAACAAAGGAAACACATTTTATGATTTTTAATAGGTTCAAAAAGTTGGTTGAAAATACACTTGCACTTACAAGAGCTTACATGGTTCTCGAATGAATCAGGTCTCTGCATATAAATACTTAGGGATATGGTTGGATGATGAACTGTCTTTTAAAATGCATATTGACGAACTTTATAAACGGCTAAAAATCAAGCTAGGCTTCCTCTATAGAGACAGGACATGTTTGTCCTGTACAAATAGAAGACAAATTGTGCAAGCTACTTTTATGTCTGTTATAGATTATGGGGATATTATCTACATGCATGCTATGGCATTCACACTTACATCGCTGGATGCTATTTATCATTGAGTACTTAGGTTTATTACGGACGCTAGCTACAGAACTCACCACTGTGTTTTGTATCAAAATGTGGGTTGGACTTCGCTGTCCATGAGACGAGAATATGTTCTCGTGTTTGTCTACGAAGCACTTCTGAATAAACTACCATCTTATTTATCATCACTCATCAATATTAGAATTAGAATTCCTAAAACCAGGTCTCAAGCATGGATTACACTTGAGGTCCATGCGATTTCCACAGAGTTGGGTATGGCTGCCTTTTCCTGTTACGCTCCTTGCCAATGGAAAAGCCTGCAGACTAAACTTAAATTTGAGACTCTTGTCCCCCTGTTGCCCATTTTAAATAATTATTGGAGGATTTTTATTTCTGTATTGCTTGTAACTTTCGGGTAATGCAAGTTATTGTGTTGTTAGGGGAATAACCTGTGTGCAAATGTAACAATCTGCTGCTGTATTTATGTGTTATCTGTGATGGTCTTGTTTGTCTTGTGTAGTTTCTTAATCATTGTAGCTAAACTGAATGTGTAACATGTCTACGCAGGGCCCAGCTGTAAAATACACCTTGGTCTGTCTGTGTTCCTTGTTGAAATCAAGGTATAATAATATGATCCATTCATGGCTTTAGTTGTGTCTTGATCATGTGAATAGTCGACAGAGTTTTCTCCTATATGTCTGTCTTTATGTGACGACATCTTTTCTGTATTAAAATGTGATTTCCACAATCAATAATCATAAACAGTGCTTCACTATAACTACGTTTGACGATGTGGTTTGAAGTACCATTATCTTGCACAAACAGTAAGACGACTATAGACAGAAATCAATGCAGTAATGTTTTATTAAATAAAGGCTCTGATTAAAATAGTAATAAAATCTGGCATTTGGCTAATTCTTCTTCCCAAAAGCTTCTCTGAATGGTTTGGAGACGGCTCTGGAGATAGCTCGTAACACCCTGACTATGAGAGGGCGTTTACGGGACTGGGACTCCTGGGGAGCAGGGGCCAGTGTGGTTGTCAGGTCCTCTTTGGGTGGGGAAGTGGATGGAACCTCACACTCAGCATCTGTGAAAATAATATTTCATAATCAGAAAATGAATGTGTGTATCTGTCTGTCTGCCTGTATCTGTAGTCACCGTTTTAACAAGCTGGCCATAGGGTGATACATCAATATGACATTATCGATGCTTATCACTTACCCTGTGAAATACGAGTCTCTCTGAGACGTTTGGTAGGCAGAGAATCCTGTTCAGGGTGGCTCTTTGGTTCCCCCTTTGTCTTGAACAGCTGTTGACAAAACACATCAGGACAACTGAGCATGTGTAAAATATATGGCATGGATCCCAAAAGGCACCCTATTGGCTACTTAAGGCACTACTTTTGACCCATCGAGGGCCCATCGAGCTCTGGTCAAAAGTAGTGCACTATATAGGGAATAGGGTGCAATTTGGAACACATCCATTGACTCTCTCTCCCATGTGTATTAGGATTGTATTACAGCGGCCTCACTCAACCTCCTAAAGACAATGACAACAGCATTGTTCTAATGCAGAGACAATAGGGGTTTAGTGAATCTGTAGGGTACATTTCAGCCCTGCCTTACAGAGGTAATCTAAAGACACTGAGCCCTCTACCTTAATCCTGATCTTTGGAATCTTGACAATTTTGTGTAGGAAATGCCACTTCCTGTTCTTCTTAGTCTCTTCCCCCCTGGCAGAGGGAAGGCGGGCCATGCCGTCAGCCTTTACATCAGCCGGGCTAAGGCCCCTGGCAGGGAATTCCTCAGTAGCATTAAGGTCAGCCACAATACCATGAGTGATGTCACTTGCGGCATTGCTGGTGTCTGAGTAAGAAGAGCAAGCTGGTGTGACCGACCTGGGTACAATAACTGGGAGAAGAGGACGCAACAATGGAAATCAGTCACTGTGTCCCAAAAGGCCTTCTCTTCCCTTTATAGTGCACAACTTTTGAACTGGGCCCATAGGGTCTGGCTCTGGTCAAAAGTAGTGCACTAAATATGGAAGAAGGTGCCATTTTGGACGCAAACAGCAAAGTTCACATCATAAAACGCAATGTAGTGAGCATCATGTTACAATGAAGTCCTATGCAGATGAAGAGGTACTTTCACTTACCATCCTCCATTGCAGACTTGGACAGATCAGTCAGGCTGTCCATCACCATGTCTGTCATCAACTTGATGACCTGATCCAAAACCCTGTCAGCGGTGGGTGGCATAGGCCTAACCAAACACTGCCCCAGGAGTCTGCTAACAGAAGTCTGGGCAAAGCTGTAAACGAGCTCTGACGCATCGTCCTTTGACAGCTTCCTCAGTGCTGGCTTTGGCAGCGCTGGTTGAGAGAGGCTTCTGTGGCCAGTCGTGGATTGAAGCTGGCGGCTTATGGTTATCTCCTGAATGAGACCATGGACCTTTGCGATCAGGTTGCCAGACGCATCTTGAAGGGCTTCAATTGACAGGAGTCTATCCAGATTTTCTTCTGCTGAAGTCATCTCTGGGTCGTCTGTCTTCAATGTGTCCATTATAGTTTTCACTATGAGACTGGTGTCAGATATGTTTATTTCTTGTTGATTCACAAGCGCTGACTGTGAACCTGTCTTGTCCATTGCGTTAGAGGTATGGCATTCTGTCCTTGTGATCTCATTGGCAGCACTCATGTCAGGCAACAGGTCAAGGCTCTCCAGTAGAGAGTCTAACATGTTAGTGGTTATCAGACGCTCCTCCCTTGCATTCTGCCCAACAGATGAACTCTCAGAGTTGGCCAATCTGCACTTGATCACATTTAGGATCAAGCTGAGCGTCTCCTTTGCAGTTTTGCTAAAGCCTTCTTGGCTGACTGCCACTGTTCCGTCTTGTAGAGCCACAAGAGGTTCACAACTTGCACTCAATCCACTACCATGGAGAGGAGAGGTTCTCTTCAAACTGGTGTCGCTCACAACTGACATACTCCTGGTAGGCAGAGTGACATCCTCACTGCATGTGTCAATTACATGGTGGTCTGTGGAGGAGCCACTCGAAGACACAAGGGCTTTAGACCTTTTAGTCAAACTGACTTTTGAAAATGGCTTCTCACTTCTCACAGACGGAGGGCGGCTCCTGTCCTTAACAAGAGCAGTGTCAGGAGACTTTGAGCATCTGAGTGTCTCCACAGGGGTGGAGTCCAGCACATCTTTGGCTGTGGTGACTGACACGGGTGGAAAAGACAAAAAGACGTTCAGTCTATCCTTTACTCTGTGGTACATGGTTTGAGCAGCATCCAATAAGGTGTCAAAGACAACTCTGGGATTGAGCTGGGACTGCAGCTTTTTCTCTCCTAGTGGGAAGGAGTCTGCGTCCTCCACTGTGTACTGGGATAGACTTTCAAGGTCTTGCATGATCATATTCACTATATCTTCAGTTGTAGAAACCACATGGTGTGAGAAGGTGCTGCTAGTCATGCTCTGTGGCAAAGAACAGTTGGCTTCGCTAGCAGCTCTGAGAATGGCCTCACGCACAATCAGTTTGGCCGTAGCTTGGAACTCAGCACTGTGAAAGCTCTGGATGGAAATGTTAGAGGATCTGCTGGCTGCACTACGAGATCGCGTGAGCCTGGCAATCTTGGCTGACGTCACGTCACTCGAAATGGTGAGGCTCTCCAATTTCGAAATTATAGAGTCCAACTTCTGGTTGAAGTCGAAGGATGCATTTGACATGCTCTCGCATTTGACTGCCTTTGAAGTCTCCACCCTCAGCACCGAGATCACCTGTTTGATGACCCCTTTAGTGCAGGTGTCGAGGGTGAGCTGGTGGGCTGAGGACATTGAAGAGGTATTACTGTCTGTCTTCTGTACAGGAGATACGTCCACAGTGGTCTCAGTTACAAGTAGTCCAGTGTCATAGAACTCAATTTGCACAGGAGTATTTTTTCCCTCAGTGAGAAGGTGAGAGGTGAAAAGCTTCCTCAGTTTGTCCAGGGTTTTGGTATAAATCTTCTGGGAACCTGAACTCACTTCCATCCAGAACATTTTGCGACCTGATTTCGTACGCATGGAGGTCTTATTGACCTCAGATACCTCATGCAGGTCGGAAATAATTCCACCAAATAGATCAGAGGATGCATCCTCAATATTCTCAGCGGAAACGCAGACAGACAGAACTTCCGACAGTTTCCCACAAGTGTCGGTTTTATCCAGCACGCTAGTATATGTCACAGCTGCATCCTGAATGACCTGAGTGATGCATTGCTCAGCTTTGACGATATACCCCTCCACTGGTTGACCATGGAGGATGTCAACTTTATCAACAGGGAGCACATGCTGAATACTCACATTCTCCTCTGATGGGGGTGGGCTGTTGAAGATAATGCTCTCAGTGACCATGTTAGAGGAGGCGAGAGATGAGTCGAGAAGCAGAGACCTGTATATTGTCGAGGTGGAGATCTCTGGGTGCTTAATCATAGCAGCCTCCTCCAAAATGGCCGACGGGCCCTGGAGGATGTCAGAAATATCCATGTCCTCAATGCTCTCTACCAGAGACGATAGTAGGTCTCTGGCTGACAGGTCGGTTGGTCTCTGGTTCTCGAGCTCCATTTTGATTGCTTGACAGACCGTTGCTGCAGCAACAGCAGAGCTACAACACAACTGCTTCAAGGTGGAGTCAGAAATAGATGACAGATCTGTCATGGACATGGTGGAGAGTTGACTCTCAGAGACAAAGGGTCTGAGTTTGACAGACACCTGTCTGACCAAGTCCCCAGCAAGAGCTCTCATATCTATTGCTCCACTAGCTGAGTTGTAGGAGCAGGCACTCTGTGGCCTTGACGAGCTCCTGCTATCCAAAAATCCTGTTATCCCAAAAACCTCAAGTACAAGATCCACAACATCGGATGACACTTCTGACATTCTGTTGTGGGACAGAAATTGACTTGGATGAACGGTGCCTGCATTCAGAGTCCAGTCGCAAACAGAGTTGTCGGACTGACTCTGGACTACTGGAACTAGACAGGTTTCACTTGGACCTTGGCCAAAGAGTTCTGCCATTTTGAGCAGAACTGATCTTAAGACCTTTGACTTGGAAATGTTCAGCAGTGGGTCGTTGTTGGACAGTCTGGTGGACGGTCTGCTAGCCGATCTCTGAACAACTAGGCTTTGTATTTCTGCCGAAACGGCAGTGAGAAAATAGGTCAAGGGGCTGGTCGCTCGTCCCTTGTTTCCTCCGTTGGCTTTAGCCTTAAAGATGCTATCTATGATGATGACTATAACCTGTCCAGCCAGAGGACCCAATATGGCCTCAAGCTCCCTCTCTAACTCAAGGGGAGACTTGTAGCCGTGCGCAATAATCTTAGCAGACACCATGCTTAGCATTTCTTGGGCAAACTGCTGACTTGCTGAGATACTACCAGACAGCGGACCTAGAGTTCCCTGACTGAAACTTCGCATTAGCTCAGCCAATCTGGAGTTGAGAAGGTTCATTACCAACTCTACAATACCCATCATAAACCTGGTGTCCGTTGGTATTTTGACAGGTCTGTATTTCTCCCGTCTACTCCAACTGGACGACAGTACGATGTCACTCTGCGACTGGCCTCTCTGGACCATGTTGAAGACAGAATCCTCAGAGATTCCAAACACAGAACTCAGTGGTGCCGAGTGGGGTCTGTGTCTCATCTCTCTATCACCACCCTCAGGTGAGGAGACATATCTCTCTTCGTCATCACTCAGCAAAGAGGTCATGGACCTGCAGAATGCACAACAGAAATGAATAGTACATGATAACAAAATACAACATATGATCCAAGAATTTGGAAGTACCTAAGTAGTATTTCTCTCTAGGCGGAT